>NC_134468.1:74779467-75021967 GCF_964194025.1 Convolutriloba macropyga | reverse complement strand
CGCTTTCTAAAAAATTCCTTTAATTTGTTTTTAAAAACCAAGCCATGATTGTAGCCGATAACAGCAAAGATGATATGATACAAAAAATATAATTGATGTATTTGTTATGTGTAGCAAATTCCGAATCTATTCTGCTTTGCATCCCCCCAGCTTAGTAGGCTTATTTTTTTACTCTCCAGTTTCACTTGCTATATTTTGTACATAGTAAGTAACGTGCTGCATAACAACATATAGTTTGTAACTGGGGGCGTAAAAAACACTATGGGCGGTCAAAACAGAATAGATTTCAGATTTTGATGAAATACGTAATAAAATGAAGCCATAGCTGTGCTTGCTTTTAAAGAATGTATAATATTCATATACGTTTTTGTATAAAGTAGTATCCCTAGATGCAATTTTTCTTAGGTAATTATAGGAGGGATATTTGCATTTCATTGTAACAAGAGAGTCTGGGTAGATCAAAAGCGCTTTCTAAAAAATTTCTTTAATTTGTTTTTAAAAACCAAGCCCTGATTGTAGCCGATAACAGCAAAGATGATATGATACAAAAAAAATGATCGATGTATTTGTTATGTGTAGCAAATTCCAAATCTATGCTGCTTTGCATCCCTCCAGCTTAGTAGGCATATTTTTGTTACTCTCCAGGCTCACGTGGTATTTTTTGTACATAGTAACGTGTTGTATAACAACATATAGTTTGTAACTGGGGGCGTAATAAACACTATGGGCGGTCAAAACAGAATAGATTTCAGATTTCGATGAAATACGTAATATATTGAAGCCATAGCTGTGCTTGCTTTTAATGAATGTATAATATTCATATATGTTTTTGTATAAAGTACTATCCCTAAATGCAAATTTTTTAGCTAATTATAGGAGGGATATTTGCATTTCATTGTAACAAGAGAGTCTGGGTAGATCAAAAGCGCTTTCTAAAAAATTTCTTCGATTTGTTTTTAAAAACCAAGCCCTGATTGTAGCCGATAACAGCAAAGATGATATGATACAAAAATATGATTGATGTATTTGTTATGTACAGAAAATTCCGAATCTATTCTGCTTTGCATCCCCCCAGCTTAGTAGGCTTTTTTTTTACTCTCCAGTTTCACTTGCTATTTTTTGTACATAGTAAAGTGCTGCATAACAACATATAGTTTGTAACTGGGGGCGTAAAAAACACTATGGGCGGTCAAAACAGAATAGATTTCAGATTTCGATGAAATACGTAATATATTGAAGCCATAGCTGTGCTTGTTTTTAATGAATGTACAATATTCATATATGTTTTTGTATAAAGTACTATCCCTAATTGCAAACTTTTTAGGTAATTATAGGAGGGATATTTGCATTCCATTGTAACAAGAGAGTCTGGGTAGATCAAAAGAACTTTCTAAAAAATTTCTTAATTTGTTTTTAAAAACCAAGCCCTGATTGTATCCGATAACAGCAAAGATGATATGATACAAAAAATATGGTTGATGTATTTGTTATGGGCAAAAAATTCCGAATCTATTCTGCTTTGCATGCCCCCACAGCTTAGTAGGCTTATTTTTTTGCCCTCCAAGCTCACGTGCATTTTTTGTACACAGTAACGTGCTGCATAACAACATATAGTTTGTAACTGGAGGCGTAAAAAACATTATGGGTGGTCAAAACAGAATAGATTTTAGATTTCGATTAGGTACGTAATATATTGAATCCATAGCTGTGCTTTCTTTTAATGAATGTATAATATTCATATATGTTTTTGTATAAAAAACTATCCCTAAATGCAAATTTTTTAGCTAATTATAGGAGGGATATTTGCATTCCATTGTAACAAGAGAGTCTGGGTAGATCAGAAGCACTTTCTAAAAAATTTCTTTAATTTGTTATTAAAAACCAAGCCCTGATTGTAGCCGATAACAGCAGAAATGATATGATACAAAAAATAAAATTGATGTATTTGTTATGTGCAGAAAATTCCGAATCTATTCTGCTTAGCATCCCCCAGCTTAGTAGGCTTATTTTTTTTACTCTCCAGGCTCACGTGCTATTTTTTGTATATAGTAACGTGCTGTATAACAACATATAGTTTGTAACTGGGGGCGTAAAAAAACACTATGGGCGGTCAAAACAGAATAGGTTTCAGATTTCGATGAAATACGTAATATATTGAAGCCATAGCTGTGCTTGCTTTTAATGAATGTATAATATTCATATATGTTTTTGTATAAAGTACTATCCCTAAACGCCAATTTGTAGGTAATTATAGGAGGGATATTTGCATTTCATTGTAACAAGAGAGTCTGGATAGATCAAAAGCGCTTTCTAAAAAATTTCTCCAATTTGTTTTTAAAAACCAAGCCCTGATTGTAGCCGATAACAGCAAAGATGATATGATACAAAAAATATGATTGATGTATTTGTTATGTGCAGAAAATTCCGAATCTATTCTGTTTTGCATCCCCCCAGCTTTGTAGGCTTATTTTTTTTACTCTCCAGTTTCACTTGCTATTATTTGTACATAGAAATGTGCTGCATAACAACACATAGTTTGTAACTGGGGGCAAAAAAAACACTATGGGCGGTCAAAACTGAATAGATTTCAGATTTCGATGAAATACGTAATATAATGAAGCCATAGCTGTGCTTGCTTTTAAAGAATTTATAATATTCATATACGTTTTTGTATAAAGTAGTGTCCCTAAATGCAATTTTTCTAAAGTAATTATAGGAGGGATATTTGCATTTCATTGTAACAAGAGAGTCTGGGTAGATCAAAAGCGCTTTCTAAAAAATTTCTTTAATTTGTTTTTAAAAACCAAGCCCTGATTGTAGCCGATAACAGCAAAGATGATATGATACAAAAAATATGATTGATGTATTTGTTATGTGTAGCAAATTCCAAGTCTATTCTGCTTTGCATCCCCCCAGCTTAGTAGGCTTATATTTTTTTACTCTCCAGGCTCACGTGCTATTTTTTGTACATAGTAACGTGCTGCATAACAACAATTAGTTTGTAACTGGGGGCGTAAAAAACACTATGGGCGGTCAAAACAGAATAGATTTCAGATTTCGATGAAATACTTAATAAAATGAAGCCATAGCTGTGCTTGCTTTTAAAGAATGTATAATATTCATATACGTTTTTGTATAAAGTACTATCCAATGCAATTTTTCGTAGGTAATTATAGGAGGGATATTTGCATTTCATTGTAACAAGAGAGTCTGGGTAGATCAAAAGCGCTTTCTAAAAAATTTCTTTAATTTGTTTTTAAAAACCAAGCCCTGATTGTAGCCGATAACAGCAAAGATGATATGATACAAAAAATATGATTGATGTATTTGTTATGTGTAGCAAATTCCAAGTCTATTCTGCTTTGCATCCCCCCAGCTTAGTAGGCTTATATTTTTTTACTCTCCAGGCTCACGTGCTATTTTTTGTACATAGTAACGTGCTGCATAACAACAATTAGTTTGTAACTGGGGGCGTAAAAAACACTATGGGCGGTCAAAACAGAATAGATTTCAGATTTCGATGAAATACTTAATAAAATGAAGCCATAGCTGTGCTTGCTTTTAAAGAATGTATAATATTCATATACGTTTTTATATAAAGTAGTATCTCTAAATGCAATTTTTCTTAGGTAATTATAGGAGGGATATTTGCATTTCATTGTAACAAGAGAGTCTGGGTAGATCAAAAGCGCTTTCTAAAAAATTTCTTTAATTTGTTTTTAAAAACCAAGCCCTGATTGTAGCCGATAACAGCAAAGATGATATGATACAAAAAATATGATCGATGTATTTGTTATGTGTAGCAAATTCCAAATCTATTCTGCTTTGCATCCCCCCAGCTTAGTAGGCATATTTTTTTACTCTCAGGCTCACGTGGTTTTTTTTGTACATAGTAACGTGTTGTATAACAACATATAGTTTGTAACTGGGGGCGTAAAAAACACTGTGGGCGGTCAAAACAGAATAGATTTCAGATTTCGATGAAATACGTAATATATTGAAGCCATAGCTGTGCTTGCTTTTAATGAATGTATAATATTCATATAAGTTTTTGTATAAAGTACTATCCCTAAATGCAAATTTTTTAGGTTATTATAGGAGGGATATTTGCATTTCATTGTAACAAGAGAGTCTGGGTAGATCAAAAGCGCTTTCTAAAAAATTTCTTCAATTTGTTTTTAAAAACCAAGCCCTGATTGTAGCCGATAACAGCAAAGATGATATGATACAAAAAATATGATTGATGTATTTGTTATGTACAGAAAATTCCGAATCTATTCTGCTTTGCATCCCCCCAGCTTAGTAGGCTTATTTTTTTTTACTCTCCAGTTTCACTTGCTATTTTTTGTACATAGTAACGTGCTGCATAACAACATATAGTTTGTAACTGGGGGCGTAAAAAACACTATGGGCGGTCAAAACAGAATAGATTTCAGATTTCGATGAAATACGTAATATATTGAAGCCATAGCTGTGCTTGCTTTTAATGAATGTACAATATTCATATATGTTTTCGTATAAAATACTATCCCTAAATGCAAATTTTTTAGGTAATTATAGGAGGGATATTTGCATTCCATTGTAACAAGAGAGTCCGGGTAGATCAAAAGCACTTTCTAAAAAATTTCTTCAATTTGTTTTTAAAAACCAAGCCCTGATTGTAGCCGATAACAGCAAAGATGGTATGATACAAAAAATTTGATTGATGTATTTGTTATGTGCAGCAAATTCCGAATCTATTCTGCTTTGCATCCCCCCACAGCTTAGTAGGCTTATTATTTTACTCTCCTAGCTCACGTGCTTTTTTTGTACACAGTAACGTGCTGCATAACAACATATAGTTTGTAACTGGAGGCGTAAATACACTATGGGCGGTCAAAACAGAATAGATTTCAGATTTCGATTAGATACGTAATATATTGAATCCATAGCTGTGCTTGCTTTTAATGAATGTATAATATTCATATATGTTTTTGTATAAAGTACTATCCCTAAAGGCAAATTTTTTAGCTAATTATAGGAGGGATATTTGCATTTCATTGTAACAAGAGAGTCTAGGCAGATCAAAAGCTCTTTCTAAAAATTTTCTTTAATTTGTTATTAAAAACCAAGCCCTGATTGTAGCCGATAACAGCAAAAATGATATGATATAAAAAATATGATTGATGTATTTGTTATGTGCAGAAAATTCCGAATCTATTCTGCTTAGCATCCACCCAGCTTAGTAGACTTATTTTTTTACTCTCCAGGCTCACGTGCTATTATTTGTACATAGAAACGTGCTGCATAACAACACATAGTGTGTAACTGGGGGCGTAAAAAACACTATGGGTGGTCAAAACTGAATAGATTTCAGATTTCGATAAAATACGTAATATAATGAAGACATAGCTGTGCTTGCTTTTAATGAATGTACAATATTCATATACTTTTTTGTATAAAGTACTATCCCTAAATGAAAATTTTGTAGGTAATTATAGGAGGGATATTTGCATTTCATTGTAACAAGAGAGTCTGGGTAGATCAAAAGCGCTTTCTAAAAAATTTCTTCAATTTGTTTTTAAAAACCAAGCCCTGATTGTAGCCGATAACAGAAAAGATGATATGATACAAAAAATATGATTGATGTATTTGTTATGTGCAGAAAATTCCGAATCTATTCTGCTTTGCATCCCCCCAGCTTAGTGGGCTATTTTTTTTTACTCTCCAGGCTCACGTGCTTTTTTGTACATAGTAACGTGCTGCATAACAACATATAGTTTGTAACTGGGGGCGTAAAAATCACTATGGGCGGTCAAAACGGAATATATTTTAGATTTCGATGAGATACGTAATATATTGAAGCCATAGCTGTGCTTGCTTTTAATGAATGTATAATATTCATATATGTTTTTGTATAAAGTACTATCCCTAAATGCAAATTTTTTAGGTAATTGTAGCAGGGATATTTGCATTTCATTGTAACAAGAGAGTCTGGGTAGAGTAAAAGCGCTTTCTAAAAAATTTCTTTAATTTGTTTTTAAAAACCAAGCCCTGATTGTAGCCGATAACAGCAAAGATGATATGATACAAAAAATATGATCGATGTATTTGTTATGTGTAGCAAATCCCAAATCTTTTCTGCTTTGCATCCCCCCAGCTTAGTAGGCATATTTTTTTTTACTCTCCAGGCTCACGTGGTATTTTTTGTACATAGTAACGTGTTGTATAACAACATATAGTTTGTAACTGGGGGCGTAAAAAACACTATGGGCGGTCAAAAAAAATAGATTTCAGATTTCGATGAAATACGTAATATAATGAAGACATAGCTGTGCTTGCTTTTAATGAATGTACAATATTCATATACGTTTTTGTATAAAGTACTATCCCTAAATGAAAATTTTGTAGGTAATTATAGGAGGGATATTTGCATTTCATTGTAACAAGAGAGTCTGGGTAGATCAAAAGCGCTTTCTAAAAAATTTCTTCAATTTGTTTTTAAAAACCAAGCCCTGATTGTAGCCGATAACAGAAAAGATGATATGATACAAAAAATATGATTGATGTATTTGTTATGTGCAGAAAATTCCGAATCTATTCTGCTTTGCATCCCCCCAGCTTAGTGGGCTATTTTTTTTTACTCTCCAGGCTCACGTGCTTTTTTGTACATAGTAACGTGCTGCATAACAACATATAGTTTGTAACTGGGGGCGTAAAAATCACTATGGGCGGTCAAAACGGAATATATTTTAGATTTCGATGAGATACGTAATATATTGAAGCCATAGCTGTGCTTGCTTTTAATGAATGTATAATATTCATATATGTTTTTGTATAAAGTACTATCCCTAAATGCAAATTTTTTAGGTAATTGTAGCAGGGATATTTGCATTTCATTGTAATAAGAGAGTCTGGGTAGAGTAAAAGCGCTTTCTAAAAAATTTCTTTAATTTGTTTTTAAAAACCAAGCCCTGATTGTAGCCGATAACAGCAAAGATGATATGATACAAAAAATATGATCGATGTATTTGTTATGTGTAGCAAATCCCAAATCTTTTCTGCTTTGCATCCCCCCAGCTTAGTAGGCATATTTTTTTTTACTCTCCAGGCTCACGTGGTATTTTTTGTACATAGTAACGTGTTGTATAACAACATATAGTTTGTAACTGGGGGCGAAAAAAACACTATGGGCGGTAAAAACAAAATAGATTTCAGATTTCGATGAAATACGTAATATATTGAAGCCATAACTGTGCTTGCTTTTAATGAATGTATAATATTCATATATGTTTTTGTATAAAGTACTATCCCTAAATGCAAATTTTTTAGGTAATTATAGGAGGGATTTTTGCATTTCATTGTAACAAGAGAGTCTGGGTAGATCAAAAGCGCCTCCTAAAAAATTTCTCCAATTGGTTTTCTAAAAACCGAGCCCTGATTGTAGCCGATAACAGCAAAGATGATATGATACAAAAAGTATGATTGATGTATTTGTTATGTGCCGAAAATTCCGAATCTATTCTGCTTTGCATCCCCCCAGCTTAATAGGCTTATTTTTTTTACTCTCCAGGCTCACTTGCTATTTTTTGTACATAGTAACGTGCCGCATAACAACATATAGTTTGTAACTGGGGGCTTAAAAAACACTATGGGCGGTCAAAACAGAAAAGATTTCAGATTTCGATGAAATACTTAATATATTGAAGCCATAGCTGTGCTTGTTTTTAATGAATGTACAACATTCATATATGTTTTTGTATAAAGTAATATCCCTAAATGCAAATTTTTTAGGTATTTATAGGAGGGAAATTTGCATTTCATTGTAACAAGAGTGTCTGAATAGATCAAAACCGCTTTCTAAAAAATTTCTTCACTTTGTTTTTAAAAACCAAGCCCTGATTGTAGCCGATAACAGCAAAAATGATATGATACAAAAAATATGATTGATGTATTTGTTATGTGCAGAAAATTCCGAATCTTTTCTGCTTTGCATCCCCCAGCTTAGTAGGATTATTTTTTTTACTCTCCAGGCTCACCTGCTATTTTTTTTAGATAGTAACGTGCTGCATAACAACATATAGTGTGTAACTGGGGGCGTAAAAAACACTATGGGCGGTCAAAACAGAAAAGATTTCAGATTTCGATGAAATACGTAATATATTGAAGCCATAGCTGTGCTTGCTTTTAATGAATGTATAATGTTCATATATGTTTTTGTATAAAGTACTATCCCTAATTGCAATTTTTCTAGGTAATTATAGGAGGGATATTTGCATTTAATTGTAACAAGAGAGGCTGTGTAGATCAAAAGCGCTTTCTAAAAATTTTTTTCAATTTGTTTTTAAAAACCAAGCCCTGATTGTAGCCGATAACAGCAAAGATGATATGACACAAACAATATGATTGATGTATTTGTTATGTGCAGAAAATTCCGAATCTATTCTGCTTGGCATCCCTCAGCTTAGTAGGCTTATATTTTTTTACTCTCCAGGCTCACGTGCTATTTTTTGTACATAGTAACGTGCTGCATAACAACATTTAGTTTGTAACTGGGGGCGTAAAAAACACTATGGGCGGTCAAAACAGAATAGATTTCAGATTTCGATGAAATACGTAATATATTGAAGCCATAGCTGTGCTTGCTTTTAATGAATGTATAATATTCATATATACTTTTGTATAAAGTACTATCCCTAAATGCAAATTTTTTAGGTAATTATAGGAGGGATATTTGCATTTCCTTGTAACAAGAGAGTCTGGGTAGATCAAAAGCGGTTTCTAAAAAATTTCTATAATTTATTTTTAAAAACCAAGCCCTGATTGTAGCCGATAACAGCAAAGATGATATGATACAAAAAATATGATTGATGTATTTGTTATGCGCAGCAAATTCCGAATATATTCTGCTTTGCATCCCACCAGCTTAGTAGGCTCATAATTTCTTACTCTCCAGGCTCACGTGCTATTTTTTGTACATAGTAACGTGCTGCATAACAACATTTAATTTGTAACTTGTGGCGTAAAAACACTAAGGGCGGTCAAAACAGAATACATTTCAGATTTTGATGAAATACGTAGTAAATTGAAGCCATAGCTGTGCTTGCTTTTAAAGAATGTATAATATTCATATATGTTTTTGTATAAAGTAGTATCCCTAAATGCAAATTTTTAGGCAGCTATAGAAGGGATATTTGCATTTTATTGTAACAATCGAGTCTAGGTAGATCAGAAGCGCTTTCTAAAAAATTTCTTTAATTTGTTTTTGAAAACGAAGCCCTGATTGTACCCGATAACAGCTAAGATGATATGATACAAAAATATGAGTTATGTTTTTGTTATGTGCAGCAAATTCCGGATCTATTCTGCTTTGCTTCCCCCCAGCTTAGTAGGCTTATATTTTTACGCCCCAGGCTCACGTGCTATTTTTTGTACATAGTAATGTGCTGCATAACATTATTTAATTTGTAACTTGTGGCGTAAAAACACTATGGGCGGTCAAAACAGAATACATTTCAGATTTTGATGAAATACGTAATAAATTGAAGCCATAGCTGTGCTTGCTTTTAAAGAATGTATAATATTCATATACGTTTTTGTATAAAGTAGTATCCCTAAATGCAATTTTTCTTAGATAATTATAGGAGGGATATTTGCATTTCATTTTAACAAGAGAGTCTGGGTAGATCAAAAGCGCTTTCTAAAAAATATCTTTAATTTGTTTTTAAAAACCAAGCCCTGATTGTAGCCGATAACAGCAAAGATGATATGATACAAAAAATATGATTGATGTATTTGTTATGTGTAGCAAATTCCGAATCTATTCTGCTTTGCATCCCCCCAGCTTAATAGGCTTATTTTTTTTACTCTCCAGGCTCACTTGCTATTTTTTGTACATAGTAACGTGCCGCATAACAACATATAGTTTGTAACTGGGGGCGTAAAAAACACTATGGGCGGTCAAAACAGAATAGATTTCAGATTTCGATGAAATACGTAATATATTGAAGCCTTAGCTGTGCTTGCTTTTAATGAATGTACAATGTTCATATATATTGTTGTATAAAGTAGTATCCCTAAATGCAATTTTTCTTAGATAATTATAGGAGGGATATTTGCATTTCATTTTAACAAGAGAGTCTGGGTAGATCAAAAGCGCTTTCTAAAAAATTTCTTTAATTTGTTTTTAAAAACCAAGCCCTGATTGTAGCCGATAACAGAAAAGATGATATGATACAAAAAATATGATTGATGTATTTGTTATGTGCAGAAAATTCCGAATCTATTCTGCTTTGCGTCCCCCCAGCTTAGTAGGCTTATTTTTTTTACTCTCCAGGCTCACTTGGTATTTTTTGTACATAGTAACGTGTTGTATAACAACATATAGTTTGTAACTGGGGGCGTAAAAAACACTATGGGTGGTCAAAACAGAATAGATTTCAGATTTCGATGAAATACGTAATTTATTGAAGCCATAGCTGTGCTTGCTTTTAAAGAATGTATAATATTCATATATGTTTTTGTATAAAGTAGTATCCCTAAATGCAATTTTTTTAGGCAGCTATAGGAGGAATATTTGCATTTCATTGTAACAATCGATTCTAGGTAGATCAGAAGCGCTTTCTAAAAAATTTCTTTAATTTGTTATTAAAAACCAAGCCCTGATTGTAGCCGATAACAGAAAAGATGATATGATACAAAAAATATGATTGATGTATTTGTTATGTGCAGAAAATTCCGAATCTATTCTGCTTTGCGTCCCCCCAGCTTAGTAGGCTTATTTTTTTACTCTCCAGGCTCACGTGGTATTTTTTGTACATAGTACCGTGCTGCATAACAACATACAGTTTGTAACGGGGGGCGCAAAAAACACTATGGGCAATCAAAACTGAATAGATCTCAGATTGCGATGAAATACGTAATAAATGGAAGCCATTGCTGTGCTTGCTTTTAATGAATGTATATTATTCGTATATGTTTTTTTATAAAGTAGTATCCCTAAGAGCAAATTTTTAGGTAATTGTAAGAGGATATTTGCCTCTCATTGTAACAAGAGAGTCTAGACAGATCAAAAGCGTTTTTTGAAAAATTTCATTAATTTGTTATTAAAAACCAAGCGCTTATTGTAGCCGATAACAGCAAAGATGATATGATACAAAAAATAAAATTGATGTGTTTGTTATGTGCAGAAAATTCCGGATCTATTCTGTTTTGCCTCCCCCAGCTTAGTAGGCTTATATTTTTACGCCCCAGGCTCAAGTGCTATTTTTTAACATAGTACCGTGCTGCATAACAACATACAGTTTGTAGCGGGGGGCGCAAAAAACACTATGGGCGGTCAAAACAAAATAGATCTCAGATTTCGATGAAATACGTAATAAATGGAAGCCATTGCTCTGCTTGCTTTAAATGAATGTATAATATTCATATATGTTTTTGCATAAAGTAGTATCCCTAAAAGCAAATTTTTGTAAGATTTTTGTAACAGGTAATTGTAAGAGGATATTTGGATTTCTTTGTAAGAAGAGAGTCTAGGCAGATCAAAAACGCTTTCTAAAAAAATTTTATTAACTTGTTTTTAAAAACCAAGCCCTGACTGTCGCCGATAACAGCAAAGATGATATGGTACAAAAAGTGTGATTGATATATTTGTTATATGCAGCAAATTCCGGATCCATTCTGCTTTGCTTCCCACCCAGCTTAGTAGGCCTATATTTTTTACACCCCAGGCACACGTGCAATTTTTTTACATAGTAATTTGCTGCATAACAACATATAGTTTGTAACTTGGGGTGTAAAAATCAATATTGGCGGTCAAAACGGAATAGATCTCAGATTTTGATGAAATACGTAATAAATTGAAGCCATAGCTGTGCTTGCTTTTAATAAGTGCATAATATTAATATATGTTTTTGTAAAAACTTACTTAACTATTACAGTAAGTTCACACATTTATGAGCAAACAAACCTATGCATAGCTGTAACACAAATAAACATGTGTTACAAAATGCTTATGTAAAGTTTAGGCAAAAAGTGTGAACTATACTGAAATTACTTCTGCAGGCTTTACTCCAAAGTCAACTCTTCTACTTCTACATTTTTGTGCAGCTGCAAATTTTCACAGAAAGTCGATTGATAGCTTTTAAGGCTGAGCTATCAAAAAGTCATTTTCCTTCGTATTGGAAAAAAAGAAGCTATCCCCGGCTCCAAAGATGAAGAGCAAGCAGATGTAAAAAATACCGAACTATGAGCGTTCTATGCACTACATAAAAAATCTCGAAAAAATTATCTTCAACAAAATTTATGACACAGTGAAAGTGGCGCTGCACAAAGCACAGACTGGTTTCTATTACACAGATCAGTATTATTGCAGATATTGGTTATCTAAAATGTTTTTGAACAAATCTGTTGGTTAGGAAGAAGAATTTTAGTAATTTATATGGGTTTCAAAAGGCTTTCGATAGTTTTCCAATAGATTTACTACTACAACAAGATGAAATGCTAGGTGTTGGTGGTATTTTCTTGAGACAATTTGCCAGCTACGTAAAAGAACAAAATATTTAAAGCTTAACGATTGTAAAAACTGTGCCACGGACAAGTGGGGTACCGCAAAGTCCTCAAGTGTGTCCTTTTTCTGTTCACCATCATTTTTAATGCTTTACCTGGACAAGGTTCTAAACATGAAAACTTTGGTTCAAGCCGACGAGTTTGAGCCACGAACAGTGAAAAGATGCAATATGAAAAAAAAAAACAAAATTGGTGTTTGAACAATGAAAAGACATTAAACAAAAATATGAACTACCTCCTATCAAACTAAGATCAAGACAAAACATAGATAGGCCTGAACAACAAAATTTTAGAAAACCTAAGTGAACAGAAAGACGTTGGCGTTATATACAGGAAACCTAATGTGAAGTATGTGCTCTAAGGCACTGAAAAACTAAGAAACAACGGTCTCTACGAAACAAACTGCACAAATTAATACATATGCTGGGTATGTCGTTACAATAGTTACATTTGCAACTCAAGCCTTGTTCGCTAACAATGCAGAAACAAAGCAGATTGTGAGAGTTCAAAAGAAAGTTACGTGTTAGATTGTATGTAACTAAAATGAACTAAAAAGAACAGATATAACAGCTCAATGTGCTTCCTTTCTACTATTATATAGAGTTAGTTGATCTACTTTTGATTTTCTCTCTGTAAATTAAAATATCAACATTCTGATTGGCAAAAATCAAACTTGTGGTGATCAGTCAAATACCAGGCTCACCGAGCAAATAATTATAAGCCAAAAATTCAAACAAAGCAGATTAAAAATTCTGAACAATTCCAGAAAGCTGTTATATTGTATAATTCTAAGTTTAAGAACGAACTTTTTTGCTGTAAATAGCATCATTTAGTTGGCAACTTTAATCTTAGAGTGTTTTCAACCAAAATGCAATATAACAACACACCGACACTCAAGTATTAGTCTGAGGTGTGAGTTGGCTTGTTTGAGAAAAATTTTACCGCATTATATATGCAAAATTCCAAAAAACTGTCGGAAAACAGTCCCTGAAAAAATCAAAACCAAAAATTTTCAGCAAAAAGTTTGAAAAGTGGAAATCAAACTTTTCACGTTTTCAAAATTTTGATTTAAACAAGTGGATCAGTTCCATGAGCTCAAAAAATTTAATCTTTTTATGGTTTGCTGATATATTCCTTTTTGGTTGAAAACACTTTTAGAGTACATTTTATGACCTGACAATGCTAGTTATAGCAAAAACCTTCGTTTTTAAATCAGTATTAGACAAATTGAATTTTAATTTTTTAATGTCCACTAAGCGGGTTCACTATATATAGCCGAACAAAATGCAGTTCTGAAGTGTTCTTAGAATTGAAAACTGTTTAGAGCATCTTGAAAATTCTGGCGGCAAATTCTTCTTTTGAGATGCAAAAAATTTTATTATTGAAGAAAAATGGGGTATCCTAACTCACATAACAGCGAATAAAGGCTTGAATCTAAACCCTTACGCCTACAATCAAGTGTATAACGTCAGGTACCTAATACACCATAGCAGTTGGTTGAGATGACAAGGTGGTTTTAGTTATTTGGCCCGACACTTTTATTGATACCCTTTAAAACTACTGATCAAACAAAAAAACCTTTTCACCTTAAATAAAGCTCTGCACTTACTTACAACTGGAATCCTGATAATTCAGTACCAAAGCAGTTCATCTCACGAAGACAACAGTGATTCACGTAGTGTCTGAAGCAGTACAGAGACCTGCTTTAGGAGGTGTCACAAGACTCGCAAACCTTGGCAGTTGTGTGGAAGCACGCAGGTTATTAAACAACGATAGTGGTAAACGGAAAGTAGGTAAGAAACAGCGAAAAGCCAGACAAAAGCGTCATGCTAAGGAAGCCAGCCGGTTACTTACAGAGGCGTTGTCCGTACTTCTTGTGAATTTCCTGTGAGAGATGCAGATGTCTGCTCCAATAGTGCCGGTTGTTTGGATGTATTTTGTTCAACGAAAAATTGAAAAAAGGAAAGCATGTTAAAACACGCAGAATGTTTCGAAAAACTCCTGAATGCAACTTTGAGAATTTTTTTTTCTGGACACTGTTTGAATAACCATTTGATTTTGATTCCCCATTTTTTAAACTTTTGTGTTTTAAAATGAACGTTGTTTCTAAGCACGCAGTGCATAATTTCCAGCTAAGACTGTTAAAAGAAGAACGAAAGAATGCGAGAGAAAAAACGTGCTAAAGCAAAAGGGAACGTCGAAAAAGCAGGTTAAAGTTAATCGAAAACATCGATCGCATATGGCCGTTAGCGATTGTTTTCAATTAAAGCACAAAATGTCAATTCCAAAAGAAAAAACGAAAATTAAAAATACTTTGCAAACTGGATAATCTTTGGAAGAGACAAGATTAACAACTTCGTGGACAAACGGGTTTGCGATCTCAACACTCGATGTTACCTAAATACTGGTTTTTTTCAACGAAATGTTTTTTTAATAACCAGCGCATCCAGTCGAGGACAATTTAAACTTGATTCAATTTTTGGTGGAAGTGGATAAGCTTGTCCAATCACTGCGCGAAAACAGAATTTCCGTTAAAAACTGTGCCAAAGCAAGTCTGCGACCAAGTGTTTTGCTAAAATTGCGTCAGAAACGCTTTCAGACCGCGGCCTTGTAAAGGTAAATAAATACCTCAAGAAAAACAACATTTTAGCGACTTTCTGAGAGGTTACACGAAGAAAACATTGAAACATCCACACTTGTTGCACGCAAAAAACTTTAGCCAATTGTGTTTGATGACAACAAACAGATAGTCCCGGTAGACGTAAAATGTTTATACACGAATGTGTCTGTTTCCGAAGTGACAGAAATAGCTCTAAGATGCCACTATTCAAATACAACGCCCCAGGCATAGAAAGATCGACATTAAAACCTTTGTTTAATGGCCGTGACAAAGGTGCAGTTCAATTTTAACAATAAGTGATCATGCCGATTAGACGGCCTGGCAATGGGCGCATCTTTGGCGTTCATATTAGCAAACATTTGGATGAAAGCGTGCGAGGATACATTAAAGGAAGGAATTAAAGTTTAGGAGCAGGTTTCAAGAAAGTTTCCAGTGAGAAATAACCCGATTTTTCAACCCGAGTTTCCAGTGAGAAATAACCCGAAATAACCCGAAATCAGTCTGGAATAGTAGAGAAATTGATGATGAAGGATGCAGAAATTTGTTTTATGCGAAAAACAATAAAGATTATTCAATAATGGGCATAGTATGTAGTTCTGTAATTACTGCAACGAATTACCCGAAACCGAACTTACGGTAGGGAGAATTTTTGCGCAATATTTTGACAATAGTGTATGTACCACGAAATCAACCAGCGAAGTTCTGTTCTCTTGGCACTATTCAGAAATCAACTCCTGTACTTGGACCTTTTTGTGCCACTGCAATCCGGTACAGAAGGTCAATTTAGTCAACCAATGAAGGGATGCTAACCCTAGTGCCGTGACACAAGGCTAAACTACTACTACTAAGCGGCGGGGGGGGATTAGAATTGATCCGAAATTTCTATAACCTTACATATTGTTTTAAGGCGCTTGTTTGATGCGTTCAAAGCGGGTTGAACGGCCGCTGAGCCGACATTTATCGCCTCCTGATATAGAAGAAGTTGGTTTTGTACCTGTGCTCGATCAGCGAGGAAATTCGGAAAATTCTCAAAGTTTGTCATCGAAAATGCAATCCGTAGCGAAAGTCGAAGAAGCAGACATTATCGAAGTTCTGCGAGCGCCTGAGGATCAAAAAGAAAGGAGAGGTGAGAAAGGAAAATCGAAGCGTCTGGTGGGCCCTCTAGTGCAAAATGACGGCAAGTTGATTCGACCAGCATCCAGGGGCTCCAGTCAGGCGACCACTATTAGCTTGGGAAATGATGGTGCGTTGAGTGATTTCACATCTGCAAAACGACGAAATTCAAACTCGGGCCTTATCAATGAAGTGCATTCACAAATGGCACCTCCTGAAGTTAATACCACCACTATCACGAATTTTGCGGTTCCAAATTTGCATTCTTCTCAAGCTTTGATGCAGGCAACATCAAACGGCGGGGATTTTCCTAGGTCGTTTCCAGAAGGACGGAACATCATTATTAACACCAATGTTTTTACTTCAAGCTCTCCCGCAACTCCAGATGTTACAAGATCGCAGGTTAGCAACAATCTATACATAATACTGGTTCATTCGTAGTAGCGCATTTAATTGCTTTCGAACAAAGTTCGACTCAATTATTGTAGTCGTGCGTTTCTCTTTATAGATCCGAAGCTGTTAGCTGAGCGTAGCTGTATTGCGTGGGCTTTTTTACAACTCGAAGAGGAGTTTTGGTTTTTTGAGTTCTTTTGTACTATTTGTACAAACGCCTTTTGACCTAAAATAAAAGTAAATAAAATAGCCGTGTGAACTATTTTTTTTTTAGCGAGAGAAGTGTTTTTTTATGCACTGTGTTCAGTGATTGACTTTTCGACTTTGAAAAGTGTTTTAGAGGGAATGGAGGGATAACGGTTTTAAGCCGTTTTTTTGTCCATTTGGCTCAATTTTGTTTCTTTTACTTCGGTTTTTTGTTGAAATAATGGTTGATAGATGCTTCATCAATATGTAACACGCTGAAATTGATACCACAGTGTTTTTGAGAGCCTAATAATGCGTTTCAAGTGCAGAATCGGCAATTTTTGGATATTTGATAGGACTTTCTGTAAAGAATCAGTGTATATGGCAACGCGTCTTTAATAATTCATTCATTCAATGCTTCTTTTGAGGGGTTTTTTTAAAAATGAAATTCTAACATACCAATCCGTTTTTCGCGGTTTTTGTCCATTTTTTGTGAGTTTTTTTTGGATTTCGGTTTTAATTACTAGAAAAGCTCTTTCTGTGCATCGTAAGTGATCTGAGTTGCGGGTTGTTAGTAATTGACTGTGTTGACTTGCGTTAAGTCTTTGAAATTCATTGAAAATCAATTGATTTTTAATATTAGTTTGACAATATTTTCAGCAATTTAATGTGTCGAAAATTTGTACTGTCTCAAATTTTTTATTTGGTAGGAGGATGTCTATGCTATTTTGCCGAGCCTCGAATGCTAAATTTTTAAAAGGGCTTTTTAAAAATTAACTTTCCTTTAACTTAGAAAAATTGTAACCTGTTATTTTTCGATGTGGCTGTATTCTCCTTTTTCTTACATGTTTCATTCTAGCCTCCTAACAAGTATGGATCTACTTGCTCTGTCTTCAATAGTTGTAGCTTTTTGAAAAATGTTTCAATTTTTTCATTTGCAATTGAGTTCATACAATATATAGCAGCACTGAGAATTTGTTGGAATTTCAAAATTTTGTCTGCTTTTTTTGGTATGTGGCTAGTTTTGGTAGTAAACGATTTTATACCTTGAGTTATATTGTTTCGTTTGTCTTTTTCATGGATTATTTGGATTTTGATGGTTGACTTAATGTTGTCTCCCAAGAAGATAATTTTATAAGTATTTTCTTATCCCTCTTAGAATGCAGTGACATAAAAAATTTTCTTGCTCGAAATTTTCTTGCAGTGACGCAAAGTGTTTTCTTGCTTCCTCATTTTAGTTTTTTGAATACTTTGTTCAAGTTTCTAGGATTATTAGCTGCCTTATACTTTCACACTGTCTTTTTGGTCGCAGTGTTAATTGCAAAGTTCTATGTTTTTAAGACTGCTATCGAGAGTTTTTAATGACAATCTGTATCCGGGTAAAGTTCTTGAGCCTCTCGGTGTTTGCTCATCCTGAGAAGTCGAGTTTTTTAAACTCCTAAAGATTAGTTTTTGTAATACAAATTTTTTGCCGTATTAAGAGTTACAGTGAGTCTTTACTCTCAAAATTATATCTTAGGAGTTCACTCTTTGCGGCTTTGTTTGTATAGTTTTTGGTTGATGTTGTAACTTTCATTGAATGTTTCGATTGATAACTTTTTTGACAATCCGTGACTTATCTTATCACTAAATAATATGCTCTGAAAAAACTCGCACGGTATTATTGTACTTGCAATCTAAATAAAACAAATTTAATTTCAATTAAAATGAGGCGAAAGGAACTCATACGTGTAAAGCTCCCTAATGAAAAGGATTCTGAAGAATTAATTTTAAAAAGCTTGAATAATTTATTGAATGTTTTATAGCTTTTTCAGTGGGGTCAATATATTTTTTTTCAACTTATAGCTGTTTCTATTTTATTTCGGAAATGTGTTTGGTGTCAATAGGAATGTATGTAGTTTTCAAACCGAAATACGTGCAGTCATTGTTTCACTTCCGAATAAATCCTCGTCCAGTGAAGATGAACTTTGTTTTGTTAAGGCGGCTGGAACTGTTATCACGGAATACTGAACATCCTTAAATAGTTAATCGTTTCGTGAAGGAAATTTTTCCTTTGTGCCAAAGAAAGCAAAAATTTATCCCCTGTATAAGGATCGAGGTCGAATAGAGGAAAACATTACTAGGCCGATTTGTCTATGAAATGTTAGCAGTAAAATTTATCAGCAGGCTGTGTTAACAAAAGTTCATAACCGGGAAGTTAGTTATCGGTATTTCAAGAAAATTGTGTTCCGGAAAAATACCTATGCTGAAATAATGCATAAACAGATATAACTGAAAGAATAAGCACAGGGAAAGCTGAAACGTTTAATTTTTCATCTTTCTAAAGAAGTCGTTGGATTCACTAGATCATCAAATTTTGCTTAATAAACTGAAACGTTACGGTATCTGTCAAAATTGCTGTGGATGGTTTGGAAGCTTGCCATCTAACACAACCCAAAAAGAGTTATTATAGCCAGAATGAGTTCTAATTCTCTACAGAAAATTTATGGCGTTTGCCTGGTCTCAATACTTGGAGCATTTGTTTTATCATTTAATAAAAGTTTGCGATGAACTTTGTGTAATGATCTCCTTACTTGAGTGTTTTTGCGAAACGCAATTTTCTTGAAATACTGACAACTATTTTTGCGGTTATGAACTTTTGTAAACATAGCCTGCCGATAATTCACTGCAAACATTTAATAGAGAAATTGACCTATTTTTCTTTTTTCGTGTAATCGACTTCCGTATTTATACAGGGGATAAATTTTCTCTTTCTTTCGAACAAAGGAAAAATTTTTATTAAATTTTGGAATAAAATTTTGATTAATATACTGTTAAGTTGCGGTATCCGTCAAAATTGCTGGAGGTGGTTTGGAAGATTGCTATCTAATACAACCCAAAACAAGTTATTATAGCCAAACTGAGTTTTATTTCTCTACATGAATTTTATGGCGTTTGCCAGGTCTCCATATTTGGACCACTTGCTTTTAATTTATAAATCATTGAATAAGTGTGCGATGAAGTTTGTATCTATTTTTCGATAATAATGCAAACTTTTTTTGGATTCGTCTGTTCAAAACCATTCATTCAAAGTGAAGTGCACAATGTAGCAAGTTTGTTAAATGCTAATAAACTTAAGCTCTATGTTAACAACTATTCAGTTGAATGTAAATGCAAGTGCGTCCAATGAGCAGTTTTGCCTTGCATCGGACTTAGTTAATTTTGAAGGAACGTTTAAATGTCTAATCGTAATTTTTGGTTTAAAGCTATCATAATCTAATGTATTTGTTTTTAGAGCAAGTCTTGGGCAACGTGCTGATCTCAAATTAGACATTTTGCTTTATGGTACCATTTAATAAACGGAGTTCAAATCTAAATTATCAGGTTGTGATTTACGGGTGCTCTAATTTTACTTTTGTGACTCCAGTTCAGCTCCAGACATTCCATAGCGTACTGTTGAAACGTTATGTTCGGAGCGATGATGTAATTGGGACAAACAAGTGTCTTCAGTTGACTTTTTTTTTGAATTACGTATACTTCAGTCGCCCAAATTTGTTAGCAAATCATTGAACAATTTACTTGCTGAAGAGTATCTCAACAATGGTCCCTGTTTCCTCAGTTGTTTCTCTTATTAAATTTTGAAATTTTACGGAAAATTGTTGCGGCGTTTTTGTAAAAGGCACCGTGATTCAACTTCTGTTGCAAAAATTTTTTTTTCCAATCCTTATGATGTTTTTAATTGCTTTTTCATCTTCAAGGATATCACTTTTAAAATAAAAGAAATTCGCTTTAGTGAGGCATGATATTCTGTCAAAGTTTGGAAAACGCAGGGAGTTGTAAGTTTTTTTAGTAAAAATTTTTATAAAGTCTTGTTAGTGACTGTTAGGTTGTTGACGTTTTGCGTGATCTAATTTAACCAGTGGAACTCAGGTATAAGTCTAATAGAAAGTGCTTCAATTTTTTCAATTTAAATCAACAGTGGTCTATAATGATATAGTGATTTACATTATTTGAAGTAACTTAGTAAAGTTATACCCCGTGAGTTCCTTAAATCTCCTCACCTCGATTGGACGAGGATATGATAGAATCGAGCCCAGCATCGACGGTTCGAGGACAATTCTTTTGACTTTGTGATTACATTCTTTTTTTTGTACATGAATAATTTTCAATATAAATTGCGCAATGTGAAGCATTTATTCTTTTCCTGGTTGATTTTAATGAGAAATTTATGCTTGGATATTTTAACTGTTTCTGCGACTTTTACGTTCTGCTCTTTTCGGCTTTGACTTCTAAAATTGTCTTTCGGTTCACAATTTTGATCAACAGAACTCAATTGGAACGCAATTTAATATTAATTGTCAATTGAGAAGTGCACAGAATTTAGAAGTGCACAGAATTTAGAAGTGCACAGAATTTGGTTTTTCCTTGCTTTCAATCTTAACAGTCTCTAATAACCTCTAACGAGGAACGTCATTTGTTAACTTGACCTGTCCCAGCGAGCTACCTCCTGCACCTCTTGTCAACTTAGGCTATAGTAGAGTTGAAATCCCCATTATTCTTTTGTGAGTATTTGTTTCAACGTTAGTCGGTAACCATCTGTTCTTGTTATTGACCAATGTTAAATTTGAAACAACCACAAAATTTGAAACAATTATTGCTGTCATGTTTTTTTCTTTTTCACAAAAGTTTTTGCTTAACCATTTTTCGTTTTGATTTAAATTTCTGCACTATTCGACATCTGCATGATCTAAATGAGTATTGTTCACAATTTTCAACAGCAGAACTTAATTGATTGAATTAGGCTATGATATAGTCGATCTCCCCATCAGTCGTTGGAGAGCAATTCATTGGGCCATGGTCTATTACGTTCTGTTCTTAACTTTAACTCTAAGTTTTAATTACGAAGTTATTGTAGTGTGTTTGCTTTTATTGCAAAATTTGTTCTCGACCATTTTGTTTTTGCTATTGACCCGTTATGTTTAGCACTGTTTAATTGCTCTGAAACGAAGTTTGTAGCAATTATATTAGTCCTGTCGGTCTTTTTTATGCGATTTTTCGCTTGACCGGTTTTTGGTCCGGCCCATTTGACTTTTCGTCCTCATAAACGGCATAAACAAGTGGGCATTAATTGCTCTTAAAGAGTCTGTGAGCTCACTAGTCTCCAAGTATGCGATTCACAGAAACTATTTTGGAGACATACTTGTGGTGTGAAGTGCGGTTCTCAGAGGTTGACACCCCCACCCACAGCCCCCTCTCACATCACACCCCCCCTAATACTCACCCCTGCACATCGTTCATGCCGTAACGGCCCCGTGCAGCCAAAAAACCACCTCCCACCGTTGCCCCCCCCATGTTGCACTCCCTACCCCCACTGTTGCCTCACCACCATCAGCCCCCCCCCCCCCCCCGTGGACCCTCCTCCGCTGCGCTCACCTCACAGCCCTCAACCGTGGCTAGCTACTGACGAAGCCAACCGCTCGCCGGTCGTTTAAGAGCAATTCGCCAGACGTTAGTCGTTATGTTTGGGGTTTGCATGATTTGATTTTTCTTCTCATTCACGGTTTTAACCTTCAGAAATCAATTGGTGGCAACTTATTAATTACTACAAAGTCAGGAGAAAAGTGCGCGATAATTGGTTTCTTTTCGCTTTAATTTTAACAGTGCTCTTGTAATCTACATCCTTTGAAGCCCCGTAGTGAACTTAGTCCTCCCCTGGAATCTCTCTCCTTACCCTTACCCCCATCAAACGTTCGAGAATTCTTTTTCTATGGTCTTGTTTCTTGTAGATAAGCAATGTAGGTTTTAAATGCGAAGTTTGAAACAATTTATTGTCGTGTATCTTTTCAATGCCAAATTTTGGCTTGATCACTTTGACTCCAAGGGACTTTTACGTCTTTCATTTTTTTTTAGTTTTGTGTGATTAATTGCTCTTGAACGAAGTTCATAGAATTTATTGCAAACGTGTGTGTCTTTTTAATACAAAATTTTCGCTTGACGGTGTTGACTTTTCGAGTGACTTTTACGCCTTTGACTTTTTGCGTTTCGCGTGATCTAAAATTTTCTCAATCACAATTTCAAGCAGCTGAACTCAATTGGCGGCAATTTAATACTAATAGTGAAATGGAAAGTGCGCCGAAACTGGAGCCATTTGCACTTTAAATCTTAATTGTGGTATTTTTTAACCTCTGATGTGGTTATTTGAAACCCAGTATTGAACTTCTTAGTCCCATTTAGGCTCCCCCTCCCCCCGTACTGAGCAGGCTGCAATTAATTAGAGCTCCCACTAGTTGTTCGAGCAATTCTTCCGTCGTTTAGTCGGTTATGTTCTTAATTGCTATCGAATTTACAATCTTGAGCAAGTGGGCTCAACTGGTCGCCGAATTCTAAAACTTGAATTTTTGATTGTTTGTTATTTGAAATAAAACTTTAAAAACTATATTTGTATCAAATTCAATTGTTTTCTCCGATTCAATGAAAATAGCCGTTATTCGATTGTGTCCGTAGAACTGTGATCTGATGTGCTCACTGTTTTTACTCTCATTGAGCTTTTCACTTTTTAATTTAGACGCCTCACGATGTCTTCTCTATCCCTCAATGTAACACGTGTCAATGCAGCAGACGCAAAATGATCGACCAAGAGACGCAATGCTCAATTCTGGATGCTCAATCTCCTCTCCGACCCAAAATGGCCTCAATTGGTATCATGACAGAAGCTCCAGAACCTCAGATTGTTAATCTTGTTTCGAGTGGGGATTCAAGCGTCGCTGCACGTAAACAAACTACTACTGATCTGAGCAAGAAGACCTTTATGGAGAGTGAAGATGGGGAGGCAGATCAGACCATCGATTTCTTTGATGCTCTTTTGCCATCATCAGACGATGAACCCGAAGATGATCACCCGGGGATCCGAAATGTGACAGATGAAATGACGTATGATACAGCTGTGATTGATTCTACTGGTTTTGGTGAAAAAGTTCAGAGTGGTCAACAAAACAATGAAAAGGGGAGTGACGCAAATGAAGACAATTGCTCGGAAAATGGCGACTTGGAAGGAACGGATTTTGCTCCATTCAGAGTTAACAAAGAATTGTTCCCATGTGAGATTGCAGAGACGAGAAGTTTGGCGACTCATGATATGTCAAATTATATTTCGATTAAACCTACCACTCCGGTTAAAGATGTGATCAAGATGCTTTCGGAGACTCGAACGCGACAAGAAGCGATGGAATTATCGGTTGACAAAGTTGCTCGAACTATGTGCAATGAACCATCAGATCCAAAACCTTCAACTTCAAATGAGCCCGTTTCTACTCCGAAGCGCATGAATAATAAGGAATTGCGTGAGCGAATAAGCCAGCCTGTCATTATGTCTCCGAGGATCGACTATGAAAGTTTGGATGATCACGCAAAGGGTAGCTTTATTTCTTGTTCGCAGAAATCGAACGCAAGCAGCTCAAGTATCTCGCGACCAATTCGTTCGGCCACTAAGCGACACCGAGCGCGTATCATGTCATCCTCAAGCAATGATGAAAATAGTGACGGAGAAAAATTGTCAGAACTTAAGCGAAAGCGATGTGAGAGAAACTCACCAGCAGCGATTGACTACAAAAGGAAGAAACATTCAAGGGTCGATGATTCTAGAGAGGGTTCGGACACCGAATTTGACATGAGGCTGGTTAAGCCTCTTAAATTTACATCTAAGAAACGCATTAGTCTTGATTCAAACGTTGAGGGCGATGACGATGGTAGTCCACAAAATAAAAGTAAATTAAGCGCATTTGCAATGACAGGAGATTCTTTAATATCAGATGAAAGCGAGGGCAATACAGTACCAAGTCAATCTATCTTTAAAGCTTGTAAATCGCCCGCTTCGTCATCTAAGAAGAAATCTGCCACTGCTCCGAACTTGGACGAATTTTTTGAGGATGATAACGAGCCGCTAGGGCATCGAACATGGTCGAAGAAGTTGATATGCTCGGATGATTCAACTACAGAAGACGACGACGTGCCATTGGACGAAATTGGAGATCGTTGCACGTTGGAGGAACTCACATTGAACAAACCTCTAAAAGAGTTCAAGAAAGTCAAGCGCGGTAAAAGAAACTCAAAACCACCCGACAAAAATGTGGAAGCCGGTGTTCAGAGAAGTCCGAGTCCAGCGTCTACTGTGACTTTATCTTCGGGTGGAGAATCCGATGACAATGATAGAAGTCAAGTAAAGATAGTTCGGCTTCCCGAAGCCCTAAAAAGATCGACAATGCTTCTCAATAACGATCCGACAGTGTCTGGTGGCTCGCGACAAACAAAGCTTAATTTTCCAGCTGCTGTAAAAAGCGAGGGGTTGAGTTTCAAGCGCCAAGGTATTCCTAATGTTAAAAAGCACTACACGAGCAAAGTTACGAAGTACGAGAACTCAGAGAATGATTCTTATGATGATTCGTCGTCTTCCGATGACGAAGAATTGGAGATGTTACTGAGAACGTCAGCATCACGGTCAAGTAAATCCACTTCCAGCTCTGTTGCTTCTAAGTCAAAAACCACTTCTACCAAATCTAAGACGAACAATAAAATTAAGGACTATAAAGGGAAACAGACGAAGCGCAACAAGTCGGGATCTGAGTCTGACGAGAGTCTGAGTGACAGCGATGCCGAACTAGCTAGAAGGCAGAAAAGAAGAAGAGCTCTACAAGAGAATAGAAAGCAGAGGTTTAGAAAACAAGCTGCCATGGCTGATGATGAGGTTGCCGAGGTTTTGTCCCAGGAATCACGACGATCATTTAGAAAGTCTAACCACATATTGACAGATGCCGAACTGAACAAGCAGACTAGGAAAGCCTGTAAAGAAGAGAAAGATCGAGTTGCTAGGTTGAACAGGCGTGATCAAAGATGGACTCATGAGTTTGAAATAGTTGAAGATGCTAAAGTCTATACCAAAGTCTGGCTCGAGAAAATTACGAAAGACGGGGTTGACGAACCCTTAGTTGAAGTTCAACCGATTGTGGCATCGAAATTAAAAGAACATCAGATTGAGGGTGTGCAATTTTTGTACAACTGTACCGTTGAATCGGTTCAGCGATCCCTGAAATCGGAAGGTACAGGATGCATTTTGGCACATTGTATGGGTTTGGGTAAAACATTTCAAGTAATCGCATTTCTCGATGCGGTTCTCACGTCTCAAAACTTGGATCATTTTCAACGAGCAATTATTATAGCCCCATGTAGCACTCTGTTCAATTGGAAGAAAGAGTTCAGCAAGTGGCTGGGAAAAGGGAAATCAAAGAGCTTCGAAGTTTTGAATATCGATAACTACAAAAAGGAGAGCAAAGAGAAACAGATTCGTAAGCTAGAACATTGGAGCGAAGCTCCCGGTGTGTTAATTGTTGGTTATGAGATGTTTACAAATTTGGTCAAAAGTAGTGTTGACGAATCAAGCGATGACTCGAAAACGAACAATGCTCCAAAACCTAAAAGTAAAAAGTCGCTTAATCTGACCGCCGAACAGAAAAGGTTGATTCATCGAATCCTGGTTGACCCAGGAGCAGATTTCGTAATTTGTGATGAAGGTCATGAGCTGAAGAATGAGAAGACAGCCAAATCAATACACATCAATATGGTCAAAACTCAGCGACGGATCAGTTTGACCGGAACTCCATTGCAGAATAACCTTAAAGAGTACTACGTCATGGGAAATTTCGTGAAGCCTTATCTATTGGGTAACAAAAAAGAATTTAGCAATCGATTCACTACACCCATTACAAAAGGTCAAAAAAGCAATGCATTGCCGTATGAAGTTAAATTGATGCAAAAGAGGACGCACGTTTTGCACAAGCAACTTTCAGAATGTGTTCACAGACGTGATTTTTCCTACATTAAACAGCTATTACCGAGCAAGTTTGAATATACTGTGGAAATCAAGCTTGGCGATCTGCAAGTCGAAATGTACCGCAAGTTTCTAAAGATGTATGTCCTGGCCGGAACCCAAGAAAACCCTGAAGTTGATGATATAGAAGAGTACCAAATAACAAAAAATGCGGTTCGTAATATGTTTCGAAATAAGAACATGTTAACCAAAATTATTTGCCATCCAATTGCCACAACCAGAAGTCTGTGCAAGAAGGATGAGTTCGAGACTAATGCGGAAGGAGCAAAAGAGAATCCGAAACCTCAGGACATCGAGGATGAGCTGGGTACAATGGCCGATATATTTGAACGGAGTTTGGGTGAGCTTTTTTTCTGTAGAATTTTCTATGTCACAGCCCAACTATGTGCGCATCAACTGACTTTAAGGGAACGCTAAGGGAATCAATTGCGCATCAGGTACTTTGTCATAAGTTTGTCATAGACTACCATAATTTCGTGACGTTTCATCTTCAGAATCGGGATAAGCTGCTGAATCTAGAGGTCATTAAGTCATTGAGCAGTTCACTTGGAGCTGAAATAGTTGAGGAGACATAAATTCATGGCGTGAAGAGCGTTTCTTAGTGTTTGACCTTGACCCCCCTCCCGCCCCCTCCATTACTCCTCTCACTCACCCCCCCCCCCCCCCCCCCCCTTAGCCCCACCCCCTTCCTCGAATAGACCCCACCAAACTATATTGGCGTAAATTAAAGGTGTAAACGGAATTTTTGGTGGTCTAGATACCCTTCCCCCTTTCACAATTCTTCCTTTCTTGGCGCGACCTGACCTCACTTGGGTGCCTCCCCATCTCTCACCCTTAAGCTACCGACTACCACAAAGCCAACTCGATTCGTCCGACGCTATTGGTTTGTTTTGCGTATTTTGAAGAATCTAGAAGAAGCAAAAGAAAGCAGAGTTTAACGAAGCAGAGAACTGATTACGTGCTCTCAAACAAAGTTTGCAATTTATGTCAGTATTTTTTTGTTCTACTCATTTTTTCTGACCGTCTTTTCGTCTTAAAAGAGGATGAAGAAGTAAAGGCTGAGAGCAGAATGTAGCTGAACAGTTTTATAAGTCTGCGGTTCATCGATGCTTCTGAGAGGCTTAAAATAATGCTCTGCAGGGAAATTCATGGGAACTTGGCTCCTCCTCCACATTCCACCAAATTTGGCGGTATATTCATGAATGCAAAGTGTAAAGGTCTATTTTTTACCCCTCCCCACTTTTGGTCCCTTTTTTGCGCCCACCCCCATTTTTTGCTGACCCCTCACCTAGTCAGGCTAGCCTGCCTAAGCTTCTGGTATCTGCAGCAAGTAAATCCAGCCCCTCGACAGTCTTTTTTAGAGCGATTCGTCAGGCCTTACTTGGTTGTTTTGGCAGTTGAAATCAGATGAAGTAGTTCGGTTAATAAAATTAAAAACGGACTTATTTATTCGAGTTTACATTTTCCTTTATTTTTTTTTGCGAATTGATTTGAGTCCTTTGACTTAATAGATCACTCATTTTTCTGTAGCTAATACTTAACTCAGAAAGGTTTAATAATGTTTTTGTTTTAGCGGAAGCAGGAAAAGCAGATGAAAACACGGAAGAGTCTTCGGAACCGAATGCTAAAGAATGGAGAGGCTACCTGGAGACTGTGCTGGCTGATCAATTGACCCCTGGCGCTATATTTGACATTGAACAGAGTGGCAAGTTTCTGCTGCTGTGTGAAATTGTCAAGAGGTCCAATGCTCTGGGAGACAAAGTGCTCGTGTTCAGTCAGTCACTGGTTGTTCTTGATCTGATCGAGGAAATGTTTGCCATGTTTGTCAAAGCTCAAAGAGAAAAATGGAATGTATGTTGATTTTCACCAAAATCGAACTCGCGTAATTTCTACGACGAAATTTTTCTGAAACAGTTGCTTCGGTATCATACGTTTATAGACTTCAAACTTGATTTTTGATCTTAAGTGCCGAGCTCCATTTGAAACGTAATTGTTCCCAAACTTCATAAAAATTTGTATTACGTTTTTTAACCAATTTTGGTCAGACCGTTATTTTTGTCGAGAAACGGAGTAGATTGTTGAAGAAATATTCAAATTTTTTGAAATCTTTTTCGAGGAATTTTTGAAGTCTAAAGTTTACTTAAGAAGACTACTTTAATTAAAGACTCGAGTTTACGTGAAGATTACTAAAATTTTGTGGCCTGACTTATCAATTGTGCTGAAGTGCCCGAATTTGATACTCGATACCTGTATAATAGTAGAATAAATATACTTACGCGATATCTAATACTGAAAAATACTTCTAAAGAATTGTTGAAAAAAATACAAAAAAACAGTTTAAGTAAATGTTACATGTAACCTAAAATATTTGAAAAAAGGTGAAAGTTTTACAAAGATTGTCTCAAGTTTCTATGTAAAATTCTATTTTCGTTGAAGTGTGCTTATGCTAATCGGATAATGTATGTTTAATAACGTTTTTTGTTGGTATGGAGTTAAGGTTGAGACCAAAATTTGTTGATCTCATTTGTAATAATTTTTTTATATCACCTTTATTTTTCGTGGTGTAAAAATTCTTCAAAAAACTAGACTCAACGGCTTTTTATAGCGGTGAAACTGTAATCTGAGCGTAGCGACGCTACGTTTTTGCGACGCTACAAGTAGTATTGGTATTAAGAGGTTTTTAAGCTTTAAGGAAGTTTCTTCATGTCTCTAATTTTGACTTTTATTTTCGAACGTCTGTTTTTGAACGTTGAATTTTGTTTTCGTACATCAGACTTTAACAGTAGCGTAGTTTAATGTATGATATTTAGGAACTGCTGATTCAAGGTGAAAAGGTCATTTTGAGAATTTTTGATCCCATACAAGTACCTGCTACCTATCGGAACTATGACGCACCAAGCTCTTCGCACCATGCACCTACCGTCATCTATCTACCACCCCCACCTACCCACATCTCGAACTAAAAAATAATAGTTTAATTGATCTCAAACGAGCAATTATATTAGTCCCGTGGTTTTTTTTGAAGTTTTGCTCTTGACGGAATTTGCGTCTTCAGATCGGGATGAACAAGTAAAGCCCTCAGGACATTTGGGGCTGTTAGAGCCATGCGCCTCACCCACCAGTCTCTGAGAATGTGAAACAACAAAAATGTTTTGGGGAAAGGATTTTATGGCGTTAAGGGCTTTTAGCTGGTTGTGTTTAACTTTTTTGTTTTTGTTTGATATTTCTGAAATAGGTAGTGCTAGTTAAGAGTTTTTTCTAGCACGTTTCTTCAAGTTGTTTCTGGAAGTCTACCGGCTATGGTTTTTTGTAGTCAGCCGGTCTCCTTTTTTCTACAATTGGTCCAGAACATTCTTCTGCTTGACTTTTTCATTGCGTTTCTTATGCTTGATTTCTTCTTTTGGCGTGATCTAAAAATTCTCCGAAAAATTCTCGAAAAATTCTCCAAGATACAAGCCTTCTGAATTAAATGCCACCCCTGACGTGAAAAGATTTTGATTTTGCTGACCTATCTCACTCAACAAAGTAATTGCGGAGGTTTTAAAGCTAAAAGTTTTAAAAGTTTACTTAAAAAGAATTTTAAAAGTTTACTTAAAAAAGTTTTTAAGTTTCAAGTTTTTTTAATTTAAAATTTTAAATTTATTTAAAAAAAAATAGTGCAGTTTTTAAGACGCGTTGATAACTTTTCCAACTAATCTTTTTTTTATCTGTATTTTGAGGCGCTCAATTTTTTTTGCAGCTATTCCTGGAATATGTCAGATATGTAAGTGTCAAAAATGTATGGCAAAACTTCATATTAGATATTATAGTGTTTTCAAGATTTTTATGCAGCTGTGACTCATCATCAAAATTATATGAGGCCAAAATAATTTGTTTGATTATTCATAACTAATCTTTTTCAAGTATAATCATTAAAAGTAGGCTTTTAATTTTCCTTAGGATTCTGTGGACTAACAATTATATGAACTAACAATCGAAAGCCAATCTCTTGGTATTAGGAGAATTAACTTTAACTTAGAATTAGTTTCTGTTTTATGTTGTCGCGAAGCGATAATGAGACTTACTGGGCTCTTCGTGCTTTTTTAAATTCGCTGTCTCCTCAATTTTGTACAACCAGTTGATCAGGTGCCAAAAGATTAACTCTGACTTTTTGATTACTTTTAGCACTTCACAGACGCGTTTGTGTGAGTGAGTGATTTGTTGCCCTATTGGTAATCGTTTGACAAAAATTCGAAAGAAAAATTATTGTTTTTAACAAAAAAAAATGTTGTTTTGAAATTAAAATGAAAATCAAAATTAGAGTTTGGATTTGATTAGTTCGCAACTTTTTTTATGTTTGGACCCAGTAATTTTTTTAAAATAAAAGCCTCTTTTTCGCGACTGTTTTCGCGCTGAGATCTGCTGGCTATACTTGTATGTTTTCTCTATTGGTTAGAAGTTACAGTGATACGTTAGAAGCTAGTGACAAAGACAAAATTCGTAAATAACAACAGCAGGTAGGAGTTGTTAGATGGCAGCTGCAAATGGAGAAAAATTTAGCTCGTTAATCTGATTAAGAAGAGTTTGTTTTTTTGACAACGAATTGTCAGCTCATTGTTTTGTGTTCCTTTTTTGTTCCAAATTATGGAAATCAATGTGACTCAAATTAAGCATAGATTTCGAGATTTTTTGTCATTTTGAACGAAAATTGTTTTAAAAGCAGCAAAGCAATGTTTCGTCTATTTTTTTGCCTTTTCTGGGCTTCTTACTTTAAAGTCAAGATTTCTGTTGCAACCATATGAGGTCACGATCACTTCAAATTTGTCCTTTGTTCAATAATTCTCTAATTTTGACTTAATTGCGGTTTTTGCTCCAAGTATAGCGAGTTTTTTGTTCATTCGGGTGATTCTTTTTTTGGTGAGATTTAACTGACCTCACTCTTAAAAATGACTTTCATCAGTATTAAAATGTGCTTAATCCAATTGATAGAAAATTGTCAATTGAGTTCGTCGCTCAACTAAGGTTATTTAAGTGCTTCTAATAGAAGCAGCGATATGTTATAGAAATTATTAATCAAACTATAACAGCTCAGCTTTTTGTAAAAAGAAAAATTCTCTTTTCGTGTGTTTTTATCGTTTTGATGCTGTATACCTGCGAAGCTATCGCGACTATTTTCTGAAGATTTGCCAGCTGTTCAATTTTAGTCTTCACCATGTTTAATGGTTTTCGCTGTCTACTTCTTCTAATTGGATAGTACCTGTTTAAGCACGCTGCTAGTTGTAATTTTTTAGTTGTTGAAATATAAATTATTTCAGGAATATAAATTATGTTATAGAAAATACTGTCATTTTTGTTTTTCCGTGTTACAGAGCAAGCTTTTTGCTGGACTTCAATCTCGACAAAATATTTTTAATCCAAACGCATCGGTTAAGCTTTTGTCAAATCGGAACAAGTAGTCTGATATGGGAAATGGAAAAAAATCTTAATATGGGAAATGGAAAAAAAATGTAAATCGTGGGAATAATTAATTTCTTTCTCAACATAAGATCTAGCAATGACGGGATAGCAAGCCGACTCCAAAAAAATATGAAAGCGATTGTTCAACTTTCTCGTGTAATAAGAGGAAAACAATGTTTTGTAGACTATTGTTATTTATGTTTTTTCAAATTTCAGTAAAATTTTGACTGGACCATTGCCTTCGCACATTACTGGTCCTCTGCCTTGTTAATAGTTGGAGAGCGACAGCTGAGGATATTATTCGGCTTCTCTTGTTTTCTTTACAATTCAAAGAATTTGAATTGTATTGGGGCGCTGTCTTTTTTAAGATTGTTCTTACATTTGCGTGATTTTTGATTTAAAATTGGAGTGATGATTTTGATCACGGCGAAACAGGAAGTTGAGCAAAACAGTGCATGGTTTTGCGGCGTAAAGTTTTTTCTCTCTAATTCTAAAGTAAACTTGGACATTGATGTTTAGTGTTTTTTCAATTTTCTTTATCTGTTTTTTTTTCTAAATGGTTTTTTATTTCTTTCATAGTCCATTCTAGGTCTTTTTTTTGTTTAGTCAAAGTCAATTTCAATTGTAGGTCAGGACTTGTCCTGCTATGTTTTTTTATTTTGTCATCAGGATTTTTGTTAGGACGATATGACGTGTCAAATCGAACTGCGTGCGTGACGTCATTTTGCAATCTTTATGGCGAGCGGTTTGTTCATTCGCGTGATTAAATTTTTGGTCACACATGACTCACCTCACTCTCACAAATGACTTCCTCACTCTGAAATTAACTTTGTTGGTTTAATTCAGAGAGATAAGATCAAGTGAGTGCGTGTCACTCTTATTGAAAAATATTTGAGGGCAGCTAATGGAAGCGGCATTAACTCAAACAGATTCTTATTCAAAATATAATATCTCAGCCTTTAGTAAAAAAAAAAGTCTATTTTTTGGTTCGTTTGTTCTACTATCTTTTCCAGACTGCAGATCTACGAAGCTATTGCGACTATAAGCAATCTGCCAGCTATGTTTATTTTTCATGCTCTGATGTCCTTTATGATGTCATGAAAAGTGCGCTGAAAGAATTTATTATATTGTGAGATCTTTAATTTTTGAAGGCAGCAAAATTTGAAGCGAAGCAATGATGTTTTCTTTCCATTTCATCCTCAAGGCTTTCTTTTCATTATGCTGATATCTGCAGCATTTTGCTCAAGATTTTGTATCATTCACCTAGGTAGGAGTTGGAAGCAGCATTACTCAATACTCATTACTTCAATGAAAGTTTTTAGTTTAAAATGTTTTGAAGTTAAGTGTCGTAAGGAAACGTTTTTTTTTCTATTTTATTTATGTTACTCTGTGATGTGCTGTGTTTGTGGTTGTAAAACTAGAAACTCAATCATTTCTGATTTAAATGTTGAAAATTTTGTTCCAAAAAAATTTCTAATGAACAAGAAACCATATCCCTTTTGTGAGTATCAGAACTACTGGTTGCTTAGCAATTATCAGAAGTTCTGTTTTGTAGCTAATTGTTTTCAGAAATAATCAAAATTACTTTTTGGTGGTATCAAAAGATGCCAATGATTCATTACAATAGAACTACAAAAAAGCTGTAAATTTGCTACCAAATTGAGCAAAGGTTTGAATATTTTCGCGCACATTTTCAGTGGCCAGGTTTAATCGTACAGCTAGGTTTTAGAGAGTTTTAATTGTCCTTTTTGCGTCAATGTGGCTGATATGTTTTAGAAAGAAGAGTGCGGAGTGAATGGCCTCGAAGCAGGAGATTGCAAGTGGACAAAAGGAGTGAATTATCTCAGGTCTGTTTGTTCATGGTGTGACTGTAGCGTATATCGAGTTCTGTATGATGATAAGATAAATTCAAAAGTATAGGGAAAACAGGTTTTGCCTGTTTTTGATTCCAGATCTACAATGTTTTTAGTTCCAAAAAATTGATTGAATGAATTGCTCTTAAACTATATTCTGATTTATTCCAAAAAATATCTCGTTGTGGTCTGCGATATCATTTTTGAGTTGTTTTTTACGTTGGTTTGTTCAGACTTGATGGCTCAACTCCAACGGACGAACGGAAGCGTCGATGCAAAGATTTCAACAATCCAGAGAACAACTTCAAGCTTATGATTATTTCCACGCGAGCAGGCTCGTTGGGAATCAATTTACACGCTGCTAATCGGGTCATCGTATTTGACGCATCGTGGAATCCGACTCATGATATTCAGGCCATGTTTAGGGTTTATCGAATGGGTCAGCAAAAGCAGACCTTCGTGTACAGATTTATTGGGCAAGGAACTATCGAACAGAAGGTGTACTACCGGCAGATCTTGAAGGTGTCTTTAGCTGAGAGAGTGGTGGATAAGAACTCCAAGGAGAGACACTTCACTGACGATGACATCGGAGAGCTGTATCGTTTCAACCCATCATCGGAAGAGAGTCCATTGCAAGGTTGGTTGTTCTTTTTAATAGCCGCACAGCGATAGCTGGGGCTATTATTGGCCTTCTCTTGGTTTTTTTACAATTCAAAGAATTTGAATTGTATTGGGGCGCTGTCTTTTTTTTTAAGATCTGTTCACACATTTTCATGATTTTTGAAGTCAAATTGGAGTAGTCATTTTGGTCACGCCGAAACAGGAAGTGGAGCGAAAAAGCGAGTGGTTTTGCGGCGTGAAATTTTTTCGCTTTAAATTTAAAGTAGAGTGAGAAAACGGTGTTTGAACAAAAATTCGCTTTCTCGCTAGTGGTTTTTTGTTCACATGCGGCAATTTCAATTTGATTTTTACTGTTTTTTCGATTTTTTGAATCGGATTTTTTTTCTAAATGGTTTTTCCAATCCATTCATAGTCCGTTCTAGGTGTAGTTTTCTGTTTAGTCAATGAAAATTCTTTGAATTGTACGTCAGGACTTGTCCTGCTATGTTTTCTTATTTCGTCGTCATGATTTTTGTTACGACCATATGAAGTCACAGCCACTTTTTGTTCATTCGTTCATGCAATTTCAACTGAATTGCATGCGTGACGTCATTTTTCGCTCTTAGTGGAGCGAGTTTTTTTGTTCATTCGCGTGATTAAATTTTTGGTCACACTTGACTTACCTCACTCTCAAAAATGACTTCCTCACTTTGAAATTGACTTTTATTTACTTTAATTCAAAGAGATAAGGTCAAATGGGTGTGTGTCACTCTAAATGAAGGTTATTTGAGATCAGCTAATAGAGGCAGCAATAACTTATACAGATTTTTAATCAAAATATAACAGATCAGCCTTCAATGAAAAGACAAATTTTTTTGGTCTGTCTTACTGTTTTTTTTAGACTGCCGATCTACGAATCTATTGCGGCTATTTTGTTAGATTGGAATATTTAGATTGTCACTTTTTCTATTGGTCTTGGGGTTCATTGGTACTTCGCGGGTATTTTTTTTAAAGATAAGATAATTAAATACGAGCACGAAATATTCAGAATTGGCACGGAATTTGAATTGTATTGGGGCAATGTCTTTAAGACACTTTTTCACACATTTTCATGATTTTTGAAGTCAAATTGAATTAAATATTTCGGTCACGCCGAAACAGGAAGTGCAGCGAAAAAGCGAGTGGTTTTGCGGCGTGAAGTTTTTTTACTCTAATTTTAAAGTAGTGAGAAAATGGTGTTTGAACAAAAATTCGCTTTCTCCCCATTGGTTTTTATCGCTTTGTCGCAAATCGACTTCGATTTTTTGGATCTATTCTGTCCCCCCCCCCCCCCCCAGTGTTATCACCCCCAGTTACAAATTATATGTTGTTATATAGCACGTCACTATGCAAGAAAATAGCACGTGCGCCTGGGTGTCATGAAAGATTCATGCTCACTAAGCGGGGGGGGGGGGGGGGGGGGGGGGCGAAACAGAATAGATCCGGTTTTTTTTATCGGATTTTTTCCTAAATCGTTTTTCCAATCGATTAATAGTCCATTATAGGTCTAGTTTTCTGTTTAATCAATAAAAATTCTTTGAATTGTTTCAGGACTTGTCCTGCTATGTTTTATTTCGTCGTCAAGATTTTTGCTACGACCATATGACGTCACAATCACTTAAAATCTGCCTTTTGTTCATGAGTTCATGCAATCTCAACTGAATTGCGTGTGACGTCATTTTTCACTCTCAGAGAGTGGTGAGTGTTTTTTGTTCATTTGCGTGATTGTTTTGTCACACGTGACATTTCACTCTCTACTTTGACTTCCTCACTCTGAAACTGAATTCAACGAGATAAGGTCAGTGAGTGAGTGTCAATCTAATTGAAGGTTATTTGAAAGCAGCTAATAGGAGCAGCAATAAAATAAACAAATTCTTAATCAAAACATAACATCTCTTTGGTCTTTTTTGGTCTGCTTCTTTTAAGATCATTTTCAGACTGCAGATCTACAAATCTATTGCTACAAAGCTATTGCAGATTTACAAAGCTGCAGATCTACAAAGCTATTGCGGCTAATTTAATCGAAATATTCTTATATCTGTAATAATTCTGAACTTATTGAATGTGTTTATGGCAACCGCTCCAAATAATCGATCTGCCATAATTTTGTGTTTTGTTCTGTCATGTGTATTACTGTTTTGTGTTCTGCAAAGTATATTATTGTCTTGTGCTGCCATTATGAGAGGGTGATCTGAAAAGAGGAACTTGATGTCCTCGTTGATCATCGTTGATTTATTGTATTTATGCGAAAAAGCTAACTAAATCTCTCTCTCTCTCTCTCTCTCTCTCTCTCTCTCTCTCTCTCACACACACACACAGCTATGTTTCTATACGGCTGCAGAAATGAGAAGTGTATCTGCTAGTACAGTAGAATCCAGAGAGTTTTAAGCCATCTTGAATATCTTTTTTTGAATAGGAGTCAATTCTCACTGACCTCTGCCCAATGAGAGGTCTGCTTTAGCTTTCTTGATTAACCGCGTATTCGGTTTCAACCTAGTGTTTTTATTGCAGGTGTACCAGAGGATGGTGTTCTAGCCGATTTGGTGTACAAACACAAGGATAAATGGATAGGAAACTTCTACCAGCACGACTCCCTCTTAAAAGATGATGACAACGAGGATCTCACGGAAAATGAAAAATTGGCAGCTTGGGAAGAGTATGAAAAAGAAAGGGAACGAATGAGGTCACCTCCACCGCAGGGTATTCCACCTGCTAACTTAATACCTAATCTGCCCCATTTGTTGCCTCTCAGTGGCTTGAACCCAGCTCAAATTCCACCCAATGTTGCTCCTGGACAAGTACCTACCTTCAGTGACGCACCGGAAAGCATGGTCTCAAACTTTTCGTCCTTTATGTCTGGGCTTTTTTCGCGTGGAGCAACAGCACCTAACATTAACTCAACGACAATTCCTCTGCCGATAGACTTGTCTTTGGGTTTTTCGAATAATTCGGTTATTCGTCCAAATCCGACAAGTTCGAATCCAATGGTTCCAGCTGTTTCCGCAATTTCAAGTTTAGCAGGCACAGCTGCATCAACTACACAGTAGGTTTAGTTCAAGATATGCTGAACCATATACATCCTAGTTGCTGTCAAACGACAGTTGTGACAATTAATTGAGTCCTGTCTGTCTTTTTAATTGGTATTTGATTGAAAAGTTTAAAACAGTTATTGTAATGGTGTCGGATGAACATTAGACATTAACAATTAGAGGTCTTAAGTTTGTTTCTAATGTACAGTAATATGTCCCCTCTAGTAGAATCTTGAGCTCTTGAAAGCCCCCCCCCCCCCCCGCCCCCAACATATCCCAGCCCTACCACCCTGCTACCCTGAACCAACACCTTTTAAGTAACTATTGGTTGCGCTTATTTGCATCAGTATATGAATAACAATCAGGTTGAAACCCAATGAAAATAGTTTTACTAGTCCATTTGAATAAAATGAACGGTGGCCGATGAAATCTAATGCCTTCATATCGTGCGCCCTAATTATCCCTGCGAAGTGAGTTTTCAATCTACCACCTCTCCCCATCATAATAAAGCGAGCTACAATATCGAAGCGACCTCGTTCTCTGAGAGCAGCCGCTTATGTTTCCCTTTGGTGGTTCAGGAGAAATTTTGACTGAAAGAAAGTTTGTGACATTTGATACTATTTAAGTGACATTGTTTGTTTTTGGTCCAGAAACATGCGGGGTGCACCGTTGAGCCGAAGCAATTCACCGGAAATATCCGAAGTTCGCAGCTTAACTGAAGAGGAATTAGCAAACAGAACATCGACAGGGCGTCAAGCTAACTCGAGTTCAAGCGCACCGTCATCAAATTCTGACAAAGCACAACAGAACAAGCAGGCAAATAAATTATCAACTTCTAGCTCAAATTCGTCAGTTAAGAACCCAGTTAATGTGCCGCCTCCAAACCGTGATCTGAGCAGCAAAAGTAACGTATCATCGGAACCGTCAGAAGCTGTGAAATTGGTCACTTTGCCTCAAAGGGCTACTCATTCAATTGCGACCAAAACTGATATTCAGAGAGTTGAAACTGTAATCAAAAGTCAAGTTTTTCAAGCCAAGAAACAAGAAATGAGCGTATTTGAAATCAATCAGTTACTGGTCAAATACATGGACGAAAATAGAGATAAGATTAGATACAAGGAGGATTTGATTCGGTACAAAAGAGATGCTATGCCGTATGTTGACAAGTTTCGAAAAAGTGCTAACAATACCAAATAACTACTTTGAGTGCGTTTCCCTAGAACAGAGTGGACAAATTAGATTAGTGCTTTGGTTGCTATCTATTTATTATTCAGTACATTTGTGTTTTCTGGTGCAGTAGTAATTCTATTTTGCTAAATCGATTTTTAGATCTAAAAATTAACTCCATAAATAAAGTATTTCTTTATGTTCACCTGTATTGTGAGATTTTAGCTTCGCTGGGCGCCTATCAAATATCTAGTAGTAGCAGTAACACGGCGTAATAATAGACATACTATTGGTTTTTAATAGCCGCCCTCATCTATTCAGCCGGCTATTATAGCGCTCCTATTTTTTACAATTCAAAGAATTTGAATTGTATTGGGGCGCTGTCTTTTTTTTTAAGATCTGTTCACACATTTTCATGGTTTTTGAAGTCAAATTGGAGTAGTGATTTTGGTCACGCCGAAACAGGAAAAGGAGCGAAAAAGCGAGTGGTTTTGCGGCGTGAATTTTGTTCGCTCTAATTTTAAAGTAGAGAGAAAACGGTGTTTGAACAAAAATTCTGTTTCTCGGTAGTGGTTTTTTGTTCACATGCGGCAATTTCACTCTGATTTTTTGCTGTTTTTTCGATTTTTTGGATCGGATTTTTTTTCCAATTGGTTTTCCCGATCATTCACAGCTCATTCTAGGCCTAGCTTTTTGTTTGAATTAAATTTTCAATTGTCGCTAGTGGTTTTTTTGTTCACATGCGGCATTTTGACATTGATTTTCTGTTTATTTCTTATTTTTTTGTTCTGATTTTTTTAAAATGGTTTTTTACCAATTCACTCATAGTCCATTCTAGGTCTAGTTTTTCTGTTTAGTCAATGGAAATTCTTTGAATTGTACGTGAGGACTTGTCCTGCTATGTTTTTTTTACTTCGTCGAATAAAAAAATGTTTCGCTTTACCTCATTTTGCCGCCTTTTCAACATTTTGCGTGAAATCTTTTTGACTTCTCTAGGCTAGTTTCTCTCTTCTCTCATTCTGCTAAAAGTGATTTGAACATCAGTTGCTCAGCAAAGCAATTCAAAATGAACAGAGTTAGTACAAAAATGGATGTCAGAAATAGAAACGGGATAAACCCATGAAGCCCAATTTTAGATGCCCGCTATTTGAATGTCGTTCCTATAAGTCTTATTTACCATCTCTAATGCTTATTGTTATTGATAGGAGCACCTGTAGCCTCTCTCTAAGAAACAGAAGTATGTTCAACTACGGAATGCCTTCAAAATAAATCGGACTTAAAAAAATGTTTTTGTACAAAAATCTTTCTTTTTCAATATCTTCTGTTATTTCAATCTCAATCTTGCTTATTGGAATCAACGGCGGCTATTTTCCGGCAATCTGCCGGGTATGTTTGCTATAGCTGCGAAGCTGTAAGCTGAGCGGAGCTACATTGCGGTGCTCCTGGTTTTTACGACTCGAAGAGCGAGTATTGGTTCTCTTAAGGTTTTTACGACTCGAAGAGTAGTACTGGTTGTAAGTTTTTTCTACCGGAAGTACTATTTTTTCTGAGCGAGAAAAGTATTTTGATCATGGGTTTCAATCAGTGAATGACTTTTTGTCTATGGAAAGTGTTTTTTGAGAAGAATACAGCATATAGATAACGATTTTTAGCCGTTTTTTCGTCCAATTGGCCCAATTTTTGCATAATTTAGTTTTTTGTAAAATTAGTTTTTAATAGAAGCTGTATCAATATATCAACCTGCAATTGATGCCACAGTGGTTTAGAGAGTACAATTCTAAATGAGCACATATTTTCCAATTTTTTTAATTTGTGGGTCTATATTAATTTCTTCATTTTTGGATCTTGGAGCGATCTTTTTTTCAAAAATCAGTGCATATGATAATTTACCTTCGATATTTCATGCACTGAATGCATCCTTATAGGGTGAGTTGTCAGGGATCTTTTTTCACTATTTATTAATAGCCGCACAGCGATAGCTGGGGCTATTATTGGCCTTCTCTTGGTTTTTTTTTATTTCGTCGTCATGATTTTTACGACCATATGACGTCACAGCCACTTTTTGTTCATTCGTTCATGCAATTTCAACTGAATTGCATGTGTGACGTCATTTTTCGCTCTTAGTGGAGCGAGGTTTTTTGTTCATGTGCGTGATTAAATTTTTAGTCACACTTGACTTACCTCACTCTCAAAAATGACTTCCTCGCTTTAAAATTGACTTTTATTTACTTTAATTCAAAGAGATAAGGTCAAATGGGTGTATGTCACTCTAAATGAAGGTTATTTGAGATCAGCTAATAGAGGCAGCAAAAACTTATACAGATTTTTAATCAAAATATAACAGATCAGCCTTCAATGAAAAGAAGAATTTTCTTGGTCTGTCTTTTTTACTGTTTTTTTTAGACTGCCGATCTACATATCGATTGCGGCTTTTTTCTGGCAATCTGCCAGCTATGTTTGAATAATTTTGTGCCGTTCAAATTTTTGAAATTCTGCAAAATCTTTTAAATGCTATTTTAAATATTTTTGATAATTTTATCAAAATATTTTTTCGTTTCCAATCTTTGAACTTTTTTTCTACATTTGAATCTATACAGGAGAATATCTATATAAATTCATGCTAACAAAGGTAATGAAATTGTTTTTTTATTTTTATTTCAAACTTTAAAAAATCAAGCACTGTTTGTTTTTAATTGCTCTTAAACGAAGTTTATTGCAATTATATTAGTCCTGTTGGTCTTTGTTTTTTGTAATCAAAAACGGGATAAACAGGTACCGCCCAGCGGGCATTAAGTGTCTTTCAGCTCACTAGTCTCCAAGTATGCGATTCACAAACTGTTTTAGATTTTTATTTTTTGGTGTGATGGGCGGTTCTTAGAAGTTGACCCCCTTACCCAAATCAGCCCCCCCCCCCCCCCCCACTTCACCCCTGCACATCGTTCAGGGCGGCAGGGCCCCGTGCAAGCCAATAACCCCCGACCACCTTTGCTGCCCCTAACCCCCCACCACTGTTGCCCCCACACCCCATCAGCCCCCGATGGTGCACCCCCGCTGCGCTCACCTCACGCTCCATCATATAAGCCAACGTAAGCCTCACTGAACCGTGGCTAGCTACTGATGAAGCCAACCGGTCGTTTGAGAGCAATGCGCCCAACTTGAGTCGGTTATGTCTTCATGGTTTTGTTTCTGTCCTTATTCTCCAAATTCTAGCATGCATCAGTCTCATTGTCCTGAGACCTATAGTTCTAATCAGCTCCGCTTTTATCAGTTGTTAAGAAATAATGATTTTAGCCTTTTTCTGGGATTTTTATTGTTTTGCAATTGATTTCATTTGACATAGTGTAGAACTGAGAATTTTCATGAAATGCCGGTTAAACGTTTTGACTTCTAATTTTTTTTAAATTGTTTTGGGTCTTAATTTTTATTTCAAACGTTTTTCACTTCATTTTGTTTCTTTCGTCTTTTTGGCAATTAATTTGAAAATTTCTCGAATATTTTGCTGATTATTAGTCTTGCAATCTTTGGCCCATTGTATGGTTTTATGGAATTTATTAATAACTGCATTAAAGCCTCATGCTTCTTCTTTTCACTGTTTAGAATGCATTTTTTTGCTTGTCTCTTTAGGCAATTTGTTTTAAAACATTGAGAAAATATACCCATGCTTTTCCTCATTTTTTCACTTCAAAAAGAGATGTTTGAGCTCATTAAGGCTCGGCTAATATTTTTTTGTGGTTGGAAAACTTGCTTTCATTGCATTAAAGAACGTTTTGCGTTTGTATATGTTTGTGTACTACTTGAATATAAAATGAATTTCTAGTTTTTTATGTAAGTTTTTTCTGGAAATTTTTCTTTTTCTTTGTTTTAAGACTGTTTTTTTCTCGGCATTGACGCCTTCTGCAAGGAGCTATTAGCTATTTGGTAAGCCAGCTTTTTCGGAGGATAACAGTTGAAGTAGTTTCTGGCTCTTTTCCGGCTATCTTTTACCGGATTTACTATTGGTTCAGACGGCGTTTTGGTCTAAAAGCGAAGAAAAATTGCCGAGTGAACTACTTTTTGTGAGCGAGAATTTTTTTTCATGCGCTTCAACCAGTTGATAATTTTGTGAATATGAAGTGTTTTTTGATAGAATGCCGCTATAGAATGCCGAGTTTAATAGTATGTTTTGTATTCTAATTGAGCTTATATTTTGCAGTTTTATTCATGTGGCTTTTTAAAGTTAATTTTATTTTGATCTTGAAGCAATCTTTTTTCAAAAATTAGTGCTTTTGGCAATTTACCTTTGATGTTTAATGCATTGAATGCCTCCTTATAACTTGAGGTGTCAGGGATCTTTTTGTAAAATTATTTGAGGTTCAATAATGAAATCATTTTCCTAAATGCTATTTTGAAAGTTCTTTTGGCAATTTTATTGCAAAATTTTTTTGTTTGAATTGTTTGAACTATGTTTCTACCTGTTGATATATACAGAAAGATAGATATATGATTTTACGCTAATAAGAGAAATTTAGTTGTTTTCCTATTTCATGTTTTTTGTTTTTAAAAAAATTTGACTTTCGAAAATCAAGAACAAGTGTTCTTTTTTTAACGTTTTTCCGTCATTATTTTTTTTGCCAGTCTATCATTTTCTTGAGACATATATTTCTAATCAGTTATGCTTTTGTCAGTTGATAAAAAATAGTGATTTTAACCATTTTTAGGTTTTTGTTTGCAATTGATTTCATTAGAGAATTTGCTTGAAAAGCCGTTCAAATAATTTTTCTTCTTGTTATTTTCTAAGAATATTTTTTGAGACTTAGTTTTGGTTTTAAACGTTTTTTGCCTACATTTTGTGTTCCTTTTGTCTTTTTGGTGATTAATTTGATAATTTTATCGACTATTTTGCTGATTTAGTGTTTTTGCAATTTTTGGCCCATTGTGTTGGTTTTTTTTCGAATTTTTGGTAATTGCATTAAAGCGCTATGCCTGTAAGTTCTTTTTACTACAATGGATGCAAGTTTCTTTTGCTACAAAGTGTTCTCTTTCTATGCAATTTGACAAAAACTTGAGAAAGTTTATACAATTTTCTCATTTCTTTTCTTCAAAACTAGAGATATTTTGTGAGGTCATTAAGGCTTGGCTAATATTTTGTGGTTGGATTAATAGTTTTGTTTTAATTGCATGAGACAACGTTTTTCGTTTGTATGTCTACTTGTACATCATGAAAAAAATCGAAATTTCCTTTTTTTTTCATTTTGTCTGACAATTTTTCTCTTGTTCTTTGACTCTTCGGGCTATATTTTTGTATCGTCGTCTGACACTCTTTTTCGTTTTACATTTGTCCATGCAGCAAAGCGGAAAGTCAGGTTTTCTGAATTAGTTCTCTCTTTCGCAGCAACGGCATTTGCGTGCGTGACGTCAATTCTCACTCTCTCTCTCTCTCTTTAGCTAACGTTTTTAGCTCATTTGCGTGATTAGATTTTGATCATACGTGACTTACCTCACTCAATAAAATGACTTTTGAACTTCAGAGCCTAAGTTAAATTTGAATTAGTTTAAGGTCAAAGGAACTCATATGTGTAATAAAGATCCCTAATGAAAAGAATTCTCCGCAATAAATTTTCACAAGGATTATTACTTTATCGGTGAATTTTTTTCACATAGCTTTTTTAGCGTCGTCGATAACATTTCAACTCATATCTGTATCAATTTCTATCTCTATTATACGGCCCGCAAGTCAATTCTTTCGCATGTGATCTGGCAATCTGTCCGCTATGTTTTAGCGCATTTTGAAAAATAGTTCAACCCCCCTCTCGTTCAAATTAAAGTATAGTGTTAATTGCTATTAAACAATGGTAATTTTGGACAACACTAATTTCAATAAATCTGCAGTAAGGTTATAAGAGAAATCTTTTCCCTCTTTTGTTGTGTAGTTCTCTTATCTCAGAAAATAGGATGGAGGACAGAATTAGATTAACAAGCCTTTTTAATCGCCTCGTCAACTCAAGCGGCTTTTATTTAGACAGAAGTTAACTTAGTTCGCTTTGCATTTTCACAGTAACATAAGTGGAACAATCAAGATTGGCGGCACTCAATTTACGGCAATTTTAAATTTACGGAGATTTTTGTAAAAAAAAATGCGAAAAATTGCTGTCAAAATCAGATTCTTATCTAAAGCGCAGAAAAATTGGCCAATAAAACAATTTGTGCGAGGTTATTGTAACTGAGTGATACGTTAGAGCAAATATAATTGATTTGAATACTTAAAGTATCAAGCATTTAGCAAAATTAACTGACTGTTCTATAATTACCCACCAAATTAGACCCGTTATTAATGCTTTGAAAAATGCTGGTTCCTATCTGTAAAGACTTCAAAAGAATTTTTCATCTATTATTTTAGCTTTCGTTTCTGTTCGAATTTTGTTTCTTCTTAGCAAGAGTTTTACACGTTCGTGTAATGCATTCTTGCACGTTCGTGTCAATATACTAGTTGGATTCCGTTAAATTTTCTTCATTTTGTCTAAGCTATTAAGCTATTTGGTAATTGAATCATTTTCTTTAACGTGGAGGTGCATTTAGTTTTGGACCATACTCAAAAACGTTGTTTTTGTGTATTATGTCCTAAAATAGGTGATAGTTTATTATTTACTCTCCAAAGAAGTAGCAATTATGTTAATCCTGTTAGTCTTATTTTATTTTTTGCAAGAGCATTTTTTTAGGTCTGAACCATTTGACTTTTCGTCCTCAAAAAGGGGATAAACAGGTAGCGCTCAGTAGGCATTAAGTTGTCTTAGAGCCTTTCAGCTTACTAGTCTCCAATTAAGCGATTCACAGAAGCTGTTTTGGAGACGCATGTTGTGAAGGGTACTTCTTAGAGGTTGACCTCCTACAACTCCCAGCACACATCAGCCCCCCCCCCGCCACTTCAACCTCCTTCCAATCCCCACCCCTTTACATCGTTCAGGCCGGAAGGGCCCCGTGCAACCAAAGACCCTCTCCCAGCTTTGCTGCTCCACCCCCATCAGCGCCCCTCCGGTTCACCCTCTCCCCCCACCCCCCCCCCCCCGAAATGCGATAGAAAATGCTGTCAAAATCAAATTCTTGTTATCTAAAGAGCAGAAATTTTGCCAATAAGACAATTTGTGCGAGGTTATTGTAAATGAGTGACACAGTAAAGCAAATTTTATTGATTTGACAACTTTACGTATTAATCATTAGCATAATTGACTGACTGTCTTATAATTACCCGCCAAATTAGACCCGTTACTAATGCTTTGAAAAATGCTGGTTCCTATCTATAAAGGCTTCAATACAATTTCTTGTCAATTGTTTTAGCTTTTGTTTCTTTTCAAATTTTGTTTTTTCTTAGCAAGAGTTTTAAACGTTCGTTTAATGCATTCTTACTCGTTCGTGTAACGCATTCTTACACGTTCGCGTCACTATACTAGTTGGATTCCGTTAAATTTTCTTCATTTTGTCTAAGCTATTTGGAAATTGAATAATTTCTTTAACGTGGAGGTGCATTTATTTCTGGACCATATTCAAAATCGTTGTTTTTGTGTTTTATGTCCTAATATAGGTGATAGTTTATTATTTGCTCTCAAAAGAAGTCTGTAGCAATAATTCTAGTCCTGTTTGTCTTTTTTAATTTTGCAAGAGCAATTTTTAGGTCTGACCCATCTGACTGTTCGTCCTCAAAAAGGGGATAAACAGGTAGTGACCAGCCGGCAATAAGTTCTCTTAGAGCCTTTCAGCTTACTAGTATCCAAGTATGCAATTTACAGAAGCTGTTTTGGAGACTTATACTTATTGTGTGAGGGATGCTTCTTAGAGATTGACCCCCACAACTCCCCCACCACACACACACACACACATCAGCCCTCCTCACTTCAAACCGAACACCCTCCTCCCAAATCCGCACCCCTGCACTTCGTTCAGGCGGGAAGGGCGTCGTGCAGCCAAAGACCCCCTCCCACCTTTGCCGCCCCCACCCCGGTTCACCCCCACCTGCTGAGCTCACTTCAGGCTCCTTCAATTAAGCTCAAGCTAGCCTCACTAAACCGTGGCTAGCTGCTGACGAAGCCAACTGACCGCCGTTCGTTTGAAAGAAATTCGGCCGACGTTAGTCGGTTATGTTTACAATAGTAATTTTTACTTTTATTCAATCTGCTGCCTGTTACATTTCTAATGTAGGCAGAAGTCAAGCACTGCAACTGCTGGTAGTTTTATTCAAGAATCACAAATAGGCTAATTTTAGGTTACTAAGATGAAGTTGATTTATCTCTCTTGCGTGAAATTACTGTATTTAGTAGCAATATTTTACAGTTTATTGATTGTAACAATTATGGTAGTGCTGTAGGTAATTACGACTTGAAGAGGAGTATTGCTTTTTTACATGTTTTACGACTCGAAGAGAAGAGGAGTATTAAGGTTCTACAGATTCTGACGCAAAATTGTTCATGACTTGAACTTCTGTTTTAGAGCGTTGACTTCTGTTGTCGAACATTGGACTTTAACCGTCGCGTAGCTACTAATTCATAGAGATTGTGAATTATTAGTAAAACTCAATGTGAAATGGTCATTATGCGAAGTTTTCTTCCGATAAAAGCCTCTTCTCCCTATTCAATTTACAGACACCACGCCCCTACCCCTAAACTAAAAGCCGTTGCCTAATTTTTGAAAACCATGTCTTCAATTTCAATAGGCTATTGTTTTTGTTATTTTGATAGAGTTGGTTTTTGGTTTCTGATTTTAGGTAGGGTTGTGTTTGCAATTATATTGCGCGACTCTTCAAGTTGTTTCCGGTATTCGATCGACTCTTTTTTTAAGCTGAAGTAAGATTGTTCATGACTTGAATTCTGACTTCTTTTTCGAACTTTTACCTTCGTTTTTGAACATTGACTTCTTGTTTCGAATATTGGACTTTAACAGTAGCTTAGTTTGTAATATACAGTAATTAGGAACTATGGTTATATTCAAGGTGAAAAGGTTATTTTAAGATTTTTGATCCCATATAAGTCCCTCGCACCTATCCAAAGTACGGGCCAACCGCCTTCCCGCTCCCCACCTACGCCCCATCTATCCCCATACCCAGACTGCTGGTAAATTTCAAGGCCAAAAAAGGTAAATTTGAGCAGTTTTGGTCGCATAACAGTCCCCGCCCTATGCAAACTATAGAAAACTTCCTATCTCACCCACCCTCCACGCCGACTACTACCCATCTACCCACCCCAAAACTTAACCCACCCCCAATTTAACCTCCCCTTACTTCCTTCACCCACAAGCCTCCCCACAACGAACACTCCCCACAACCCTCGTTTGAGAGCAATTCGCCCGACGTTGGTCGGCTATGTTTTGTATAACTCCCAATTAGCTCAGATTAAACTATTATCATTTGACGCATTGACGCTTAAAACCTAATTATGTCGAAAATGGACAATCTTTGATCTGCAGTCAGCAAGTAGTTTTCTCTGATATATGCGACCATCAGTCAGCCATGGTCTTTAATTTAAAGTTCTCTAGTTCCCAGTTATACTCTAAAGAAGCTTGTATTAATTCGTGGGCGCTCAAACGGTTATTCTTTTGGCGCTATGAATGAGGTCGATTGTTCGTTTCCGATAAACAATGGAGGTTTGAAATGTAATTCTTTTTTCCTCATGAAATGTTATTCCTTTTTTGTTAAGAATCTATAATTTTTCTCGCGGTTGCTACGAATCAGGTCATGATAATTAAAAGAAATCTTAAACAACAATGCATCTCCATATGATTAAGCGGGCAGAATTGAGATTAATAAAAATCTGCTGTTCAGTCTGCACATCAATTCAAGGTAAAAGGCGCGTAAGGTAGCAATTAGTTGAGTCGATCCATAAACAATAACGTCTCTAAGTCAAATTTGTAGTTAATATATAACGGCTGCCAGAACAACTTCAATTGAATTAAATCTACATCCCTGTTTTCGTAGATTACTTTTGGAAGATCCACACAATGCATTTTTTGGTATTATGTGGATTTTCTTTGTTATGCAATTTTTTAAAATTCCTGTGCTATTTATCAAGTTGCTCAGTTTCATGATGAAAGTGACCAGACCCTTATATATGTGCGCAAAATTGAAGCTGAGTTGTTTTTGATCATTAAGAGGCAGGCAAACTCAGAAAAGATATCCAAACGAAATAAACTGATAAAAATTACAAGTAATTATTTTTTGTATTTTTAGCAGATAGGTTTCTATACCTTAGAACAATTTCAAATTTCTGCTCGGTTGCAGTAAATTGAATAGATTTTTAACTTCCCCATAAAATTGGTTCATTAAGATTTTCTCGTAGTAGTGGCTGTGCCTACTTTTTCATTGAGTCTGCGGTGCCCTTTCTTGCCTAGCCTTCTGTTTCAGAATTTTTGAAAATTTTTGAAAATGCGCTTGGCTATTTGGAGCTTTAAATTGTTTTTTGCACTTCATTAATTGCTCTCGATCGAAGTTTGAAGCAATTATTTCTGTCGTGTGGCTTTTATGCAACAATTTTGCTTGACAGTTTTGTTATGGAGTGTTGTTTCGCTTAGTGATTAATTGCTCTCCAAAGAAGTTTGTAGCACTAATATTAGTACTGTTTGTCCTTTTAAGCAATTTTTTGCTTGACTGATTTTTCGTCGGACCCATTTGACTTTTCGTCCTCAAAAACGGGATAAACAATTACAGCCCAGCGGGCATTAAGTTCTCTTAGAGCTTTTCAGCTCACTAGTCTCCAAGTATGCGATTCACATGCTGTTTTGAAGACCTAGACCTATACTTATGCTGTGAAGGGCGGTTCTCTGAAGTTAAACCCCCTTCCCCTGATCAGCTCAGCTCCCCCCTCCCCCCACTTCACCCCCCATCCCTAAGGGCTCCGTGCATCCAAAGACGCACTCCAACCGCTCCCCCCACGGTGCACCCCCTCCCCCCACCAGCTGGGTTCACCTCGAGCATCTTGAATCAAGCTAAAGCTAGCCTCACTAATCCTTGGCTTGCTACTGACGAAGCCAAGTGGTCGTTTGAGAGGAGTTCGCCCGACGTTAGTCGGTGATGTTTTGACATTCCCTTGCAGAAAACGATGTAAATTGGTAAAGCCCTGGGGCATTAAGGCCCGGTGTAGTTCTTTTAGGAATTTTGTATGCTCTAATTTTATTGTTCACTGAAATTGGCGAGGAAGCAGAGTATAGTGGTAGAACGGAAAATTGAGTTGGTTTGACCCCCTCCTCGACTTGGCTACCCCGTCCTCTTTTTCTGCCCTCTAATCCTATATGCGGTTGTGCTCTATAACGTTAAGTGAGCTTCGATCAAAGCCAACTTTTTTAAACAATAATCGGTTTTGTTTATCTTGTTTTTTAATGCATTATTTTTTATTGTGCACCTCCCCCGCACTTTTGCACTAGTTCTCTCACAAAGACACCATTATGTCTTGTGGTTCTTAAAAGCAAGCAACAATCATTTGAATTAGATATATTGTCTTTATTATCAACGTTTGTTTTCTCCCTGAGCGTTGTTTTGTTGATGCCAGCGGCAGTTTGCTAATAATTTTTTAACCCACTTTTTTTGGCCACAAGCAATATTTGTTTGACTGTTTTCCAATTTTACAGCTTCCTTCGCCAACTTGTACACTTGCACTGTTTGTTGCGCGTGTTGGGTTTTCCACAGTTTTTCCCGCGAGGAACGTTTTTATAGTGAGAATGAAGTCTTGCTGCTATTTTGAGTTGTATATGGCAACTGCCAAGACAAAGGCTTCTCGTAGCAGTCCCCTGAGCTAATCACAAAGAGGACGAAATCAAAGGTGTTCCAAGTGTTATCAAAATTTTGCAGTTCCTGAGAAAATATGGAGTCTTATTGGCTCGAAACGATTAAATAATGTTACTGCTCCCTCCAAGTTTTAGATTTGTTAATTTTCAATTAAAGTTCCATAGAATTGCGAATTGAAGTAAAAGATTGAAACGCCATGTGGTTTTTGCCGAAGTGTCTCACTGCCCAAAAAATTTGCTGTTAAATGTTTTATAAAAAATTGGGTCGTGGAAAATTTTGGAACAAAAAATAAACTCTAAACAACCGGAATGTTTTTTTTTGGAAAAGCTTTGAATTTAAATACTTTGGGCAGCACTACGCTAAGAGAAACCCTGAGTTTTTCTCATAGGTTTTTTTTCGTTTTCTATTAAATAAGTGAACAAAGAACAATAATTCTAACTCGAATTAAATTTCAACAGCAGTTATAATTTCAAGTATGTTCCTCCTACATAGAACTGCAAATTCAAATAAAAGATTGAAACGCCATGTGGGTTTTGCCGAAGTGTCTCACTGCCCAAAAAATTTGCTTTCAAATGTTTTTTTTTCAAAAATTTGAGTCGTGGAAGGTTTTGGGTGAACAAAAAAATAAACTTTAAACAGCCGGAATGTTTTTTTTTGCAAGAGCTTTGAATTTAATTTTTTTTGGGCAGCACTACGGTATGAGAAACCCTGAGTCTTTTTCTAGGTTTTTCTCGTTTTCTATTAAATTAGTGAACAAAGAACAATAATTTTAACTCGAGTTAAAATCTCAACACCAGTAATATTTTTTAAGCTTACTCATAATGAAACATTAGGGCAGTGCTACGCTCCGAGCAAAAAACCAAATGTTATTTTCAGCTTGTTGTTTTTTACATTAAATTTGAGAAATAAGGACTAAATTGAATTTCTTGGGCTCACTGATCTGATGAAATTCTTTGACACTGTTAATTGGCAATTTATTTAACAAGCAGTTTATTTTAGAACAGAAGTTTCGATTATATATTCAATTCATTTTCGGCCTCTAAATGAAACTATTAGAAACACTGATGTCTCTAAAATATGTCCGTTTTTGTGCAACAAAAAGGACATGCTAAACTTTGCCAGTTTCTCTAGACAGTATGAGTTAAGTCCCGTCAAGTAGGTTCCTCATACTTTCTCTGCGAGCTATTTTTGCTGAGCTTTTTTTACTTGTCAAACAAAAGTGTTTTTCTTTACCTTAGTGCACGGTTTGTTCAACGTTTTGTATGAAATCTGTTTGAGTTCTCTGAGGTAGTTTCATCTTTCTCTAATTTTGCTCAAAATGATTCTAAGATGCAGTTGCTCAGCAAAGCAATCAACGTTGAACAGGCAGTATCGAAGAGCGAAAGCAAAAAATATAAGATAAATAGATAAATACCAGATTTTGGTGCCGAGTATTTGAACTATGTTCTGACTATCAAATATGTGGAAACAGGAGAATGGTTTTTTGCCTATTTTTTGAGCTTTTGATGCAATGACCCAGGTCGAATTAAAATCCAGCATTATCAACAGAGCCGCATCGCCTACTTAAATTGTCCTTATCATAATGATCATAGAAACAAACTGTCATTGCAAACATTTTTGTTTTAATCAATTGGTGCCGAACTTTTGCATCTAGTCACCTTATTTACTAGGCGCCAGGCAATTGAGAAATAAGTTACGTGCTGCATGAGATAACAAATTTTATTCATTGAAGGGTGATCGAGTCAACTTTGATGACCTGGGCGACCAAAAGTTGTGTAATAACATTTGATCGAAATCCAAAGTCATTTTTACATATGATTTTTTATATCTGCGAAGCTGCAAGCTGAGCGGAGTTATATGCGGTGCTCTTGGTTTTTTACACCTCGAAGAGGAGTATTGGTTTTCTATCGGTTCTTTTTTTGTTTTTGTTTTTACAGGAAATGGTTTCATGCGGCATTTTGACTCAAAGGCAAAAATGATGAAAACTGTCATGCTTAACAGGTGTTTGCTACGCGAGAGAAGTTTTTTTGATCATACGCTGCGTTCATTGAATGACTTTTTGACTTTTTTGGATTGTTTTTGGTAGAACGGCGCATATAAATAACCGTTTTAAGTTGTTTTTTCGTCCATTTGGCTTCATTTTGTTTTGTAATTTGGATATTTGTTGAAATAATTTTTGACCGATGCTGCAATTATATATAAGTTTCTGCCAGAAGGTTTTATGCCAGAAGGTTTTGCATAGCGTAATACTTCTTGTGTAAAATTGGCACATATTTCTCTAAGTGTAAAATTGGCACATATTTCTCATGTGTATAGTTGAATTTTGGATTTTGTTTATTAATTTCTTCATTTTTGGATCTTTGAGCGGACTTTTTTCTAAGCAATCAAAGTAAATGACGACGTTCGTTTGGCAATGCTTGCTTTGAAAAAATTCTTTTGAACATGAAGTATATTTTTATAAAATTGTACACATACTAATCAGTTTTTTGAAACTTTTGTCCAAAATTCTTTGAAGAGCAAGATGTCTAATTTCGTGTTGTTAAACATTCATTTGTTTTTGTCTTTTAATCTTTGACTTTCAATGAACATTTATTTCATAATTAGAAGTTATATAAATTTTTGCAAAATAATTTTAATGTTTTGACAGTTCTTTGCAAAGTATTCTATTTTCCCGGAGTCTCCGTAATCTTTTTTCACTATTTTTTTGTAAGAAAGTATGTTGACTTTCTAATGTTTTTCGGTCATGATTGCCGAATAAATATTTGAACTTATTTTTTGATCGATAAGTTTTTTGATTAAGTTATCGCTGAATGTTTTATTAATTTATCGCTGAATATTTTTAATTGCTCTTGAACGAAGTTCATAGCAATTATTGTAAACGTGTGTGTCTTTTTTATGCAAAATTTTTGCTGGACGGTTTTGACTTTTCGAGTGACTTTAACGCCCTTGACTTGCGTTTCGCTTGATATAAAATTTGCTCTCAATCACAATTTCAAGCAGCTGAACTCAATTGGCGGCAATTTAATACTAAAAGTCAAATGAAAATTGTGCCGAAACTGATGCCATTTTTCATTTTAAATCTTAATAGTGGTATATGTTAACCTCTAATGTTGTTATTTGAAGCCCACTGTTGAACTCATTTAGGCTCCCCCCCCCCCCCCCCCCGACTGAAGGAGGCTGCAATTGATTAGAGCTCCCACTAGTCGTTCGAGAGCAATTCTTCCGACGTACAGTCGGTTATGTTTTTACATAGCTTTTTTGAGCGGCGTCGATAATTTCAACTTTTATCTCTGTCTGTTTCTATCTCTATACGGCAAACAAATCAATTCTTTCGCAGCTTTTCCGGCAATCTGCCGATTATGTTTTGATTTTAGACAAGATATTTTTTAATTTGTCCTCTGGGTCATAAATTTGTCAGTTTCATTCGGAGCTCGGAAGATTTGCATTGGAGTTTTCATTTATTTAAGTGCAGACTAATTTTTTTCATTTGGAGTAGTCATCCGCTTAAATGCTTAAATTTTTCAGACTATGTGATGCACAACCAGTCTTCGTCGACGGTGGTGGGCACGGGTGCCAGCGGGGGTAGTGGAGGGGCCTCTTCCTGTGCATGGCACGAGTTGGAGAGTGACCCTGGAGTGTTCACGCTTCTCATGGAGAGGCTCGGGGTACAGGGTGTGCAAGTTGATGAGATCTATGACATCGATGGAGATTTTCCAAGTGGAACAGTATATGGCTTTATATTCCTGTTCAGGTTCGTGTTAACTTGGCTACAATTTTTTTCGATTGCCACAGAAAAGGATTACTGAATGATTTTTTCCTTGTACTGAAATTCAGTAAGGAAATTAGTCGTTATTAGAAATGTAGAAACAAACTGAGTATAATTAAAAGTGGGCTCGAGAACTTCACGAGAGCTATTCAGGCTCTTACATAAAGCCTTCCCTTTCAGGAAAACGCTTAGCTGCTAATCGACGAAAACGAGATGTACTTGGGATTTGAGTCTGGTTTGGCTCGGCAAATTTTCTATATTTTTACAGTAGGAGTTTAGTGAAAAGTACAAATTTTTATTAAAAGGCTTTTTCTGCAAAAGTGTCTGAGTCAAAGTGGTTTGAGATTAGCTGGACTAATTTTAAGTACATTAAACTTTTCTACCAATTTGCTATCTCGAGTCACGGTTCTATTTTCTTTTACTAAGGTTTGTAATTTAACAGTTACCAACTTGTAACTTACATGTATATTACTAGTTACCCTTGTCCATACAAGTTGGTTATAACAGAATGAAAGTGATGCTATGTCTAGTTTGTTTCTTTTGTGACAGGTGGTCTCCTTCTGGTCAAACGCGGATGTCAAGGAGACAAGCTTACCACTTCAACTACGTCAAAGACCTCTCAGAGCTAGAGTCAGTCTATTTTGCTCACCAAGTCAAAGAGAACTCTTGTGCCACTCATGCATTGCTCAGGTTGGTAACTTTGACCACGTTCTCCCATAATATCTTAAGGTTTTCTATAAACTCGTGTTCAGATAGAATGTGCTTCGTTTTTCACTGGTACAAAAATATTTTTGTTCTCAATTGGTTATATAAACTTGTGCGCCTGAAAAAATTACATTTGAAAAAAAATGGCGTAAAAAAGTTTTACGAGTGGAGTTTCCAAAAGATTTAGAGTACGGAAACCTGAGAGAACTGTACCGTTATTTGCCAATTACACCCACATTAACAAGGCGTTCAGATTTTGTAAGCATCAAATGTACAATGAAGTATCGCGATCTCATAAAAAGTTGAGAATAAATGTTTCAGCATAATCATGAATTGTATGTCGAAGATGGAGGTTGGAGATCTGTTGAGTCAGATCCACTCCGAGACAAAGAGTCTGTCCCACTACCAAAGAGGAGTGTATTTCGGACAGCACCCCAAGCTGGAGCAATACCACAACAGCTTCGCCAACAAGAACATCTCATCTGAACAGAGGCTGCAAGGCAAGATGATGAGTCTGTACGCACCCGAGTTGGAAGCTGTGTCCTCAACCTCAACCGTGGATCAGTTTCATTACATATCTTTTGTGCCAATCAACAACAGGTGAGGACGTGGCGTGATAGCCGAGAGGTAAAGTGTGTGATTCACACGCCAATGATTGAGAGTTCAATCCCCTGCCTCCGTGAAGCTGTCTGTGTAAGGATGAGCTCTTACTTAACCATAGCTTCAGGTTGACCATAACCTGACCAATGTTGGCTGCAATGATGGTACCACGTGAAAGTTTCAGACGCAAAAAAAGTGGCCAAAGTCACCAAAAAAGAGCAATGCTGCTCATAAAAAGAACAGTCTGAAATGTGGGGAATAATAAGAAAAAAGGGCAGCGGAGAACAGGCTACTGTAGACCTAATGCTGTTTCGCTGCGATTACGCAGGAAACAAAATTATTAGTTATTATTAAGCATTAATAGCGCACCCAGGTTATATTTAGCTAAATATGAAAACTGTAGATATAAAAATGGTCCAAAAATGGTTGAAATGTGAAGATTTTCCGATTGTGGTGCCATGGCACGCATGATTGCAATTATACCAAATTTCAATGTATGACCATTAGTTAAATAAATATAGACAGTAACTCGCCAACAATTAAAATTATTGACGAGAAGTTGATGAAATATTTGGGCCTTAATTTCAGTTCTCATTGATGTATTAAGATGTACTAAAGCTGATAAGTTTCACAATAGGTTGTACGAGCTTGATGGGTTGAAGCCGCACCCTATCAATCATGGAACATGGACAGAGAGTAGCAATGGCGGAGGAAGTGGATGGGTGGACAAATTCCGCCAAGTGATTCGCGAGAGAGTGCAGACATTTGACTCTGAAGTGTGTTTTAACTTACTCTGTGTCATTCCAGACAGAAGAACTCAAATCAGAAGCAAAATACAATACCTCGAGGTAAGCATTTTTCAATTTTTCAAGGGCGAGATTTCTTGCTGCAACGACGTACCAAAGGTTGATAATTATTTTTCAGATGCATGTTTTTACGTGTCTTTTGTTAACATCTGTGGCCAAATTTATAAAGTAATTTTGTTCGCATCGAAGCAGTAACTGGAGACGGGCTCAGTTGAAAAGAAAAATGAAACTTATTTGAGTAGTAGGGAGAAAGTGGTGTCTGGAGTTTTTGTGCGCATCTGACTTCTTTTTCGGTATAATTTAAAATCTTAACATCAAATTCTGCATAGTTGGTTTTCGATAATTGATGCCAATTTAAAGTTTTTTTTTGTATTTGAAAAAGAGAATTCTTTTTTGCAATACTGGACATTGTTTTACAGCCGCAAAGTGATAGCTGGGGCTATTATTGACCCTCTCTTGGTGTTTCATTTCGTCGTCAAGATTTTTTACGACCACATGACGCGAGATGGGACATTAGGGAAAACTCGATTAGGCGAATGACATTTTTGTAGCCATTAGGCAAAAATACTGAACTTAAGTTTTGTTGAAATTAGGCTAATACAAATTAAAACACCTCAAAGAGATACTTCAAACTCCTTCGATAAATCCACTCTTATTAAGTTGTCAAGTGTCCCTAACAGTCGTCTGTAAATGCAAAAAAATTGTTAAAATTGCATACAAAATGTATGTGTCATAACGGCCCATGGTTTTGTTTTCTAGAACTGACAGGGAAAGAATGGAGAATGTTTAAAATACTTATCAATAGCTTTATTTTAAATAATTTAGAGCCACTAATGCAAAAAACACAAAAATTATGGGAGTTCGTGGTAAAGTACATGTTACAAAATGATCAAAATTTTAAAATTCTTTTCTTTTTTGATAGTTTTTACGCCCTTAATAGCCGCGAAGAGGTAGGGGCTATTATTGGGGACATCTTGGTTTTTTGCAATCCAAAGGATCTGGATTGTTTTAGTGTGCTGTCTTTTTTAAGGTGTGTTCACGCTTTTTTCGGCTTTTTCACTTCAGTGAGAATTCAGATTATGGTGGTGATTTTAGTCACGCTGAAGTACTAAAGGGAGAGAGTTTTAGAGTCGGTTTCGGGTGTGATTTTGTTCAAACTGCCTTTAAAGTGGAGTCAGAAATTTGTGTTTGAACAAATTTTCAATTTTTGAGATGGAGTTTTTTTCACGTGCGTCAATTTGACTTCACTTTCAAATTTTTTCCCTTGATTAGGATACAAATGTGTTCTAATTGCGCCTAGTTGAAATTGATAGAATTCTTCAAGGGGCAGTTGAAACTTTTTATGACCTGAACATTTTTTTTGTCAAAAAACATTAAAGAGTATTTGATGTTGCCCACTTTCAAAAATTGTTTCTGTTGTCTTATCACTTATTATCATCAATGACAGGTCTCATTGGCTGATAATGAGGTGGAAAGGAACCTAATTAATTTGCCTAGTTAATAGCTTATTAGTTTTCATTTCTTTGACTCTTATTTTTAAAAAAATATGAGTTAATTTTTGAGTATTGTTATACTTTGTAATATTTGTTTTATTATTGTTTATTCTCGTCAATAACAGGCCTCATAGGTTGGTAATAGGGGTAATTTAGTCGATTAAATTGTTTGTGTTCAAAGCTGATGTCTTCTATGTCTTTGACATCAACTGTTTTCAAGAATATTATAGAATTTTTAAATTTTGCGAGTTTTTTCTGTTAACTTTTTAAAATCTTACATCTTTGTCTTGTATTGAACTTATTGCTGTCTTATCACTTAACCTCATTAATTTTAGGTCATTTGCGTGACTTACTCAAAAAAATAGCTTTTGATCTTACTTGACGAACTTTTAATTTTTTTAACATTTACTGGTTAAAGATCAATAGTGTGCTTCTAAGTAGTGCCAAACGTATATGCACTAATTCTCTTTTTATGTCTTATAAAAATGACAGTCCGAATCTAACCCAAAAAGTCCAGTGGTCTGTTGGTTTGGTGGTCAGTCTGTCTATCTTATTTCTTTAGTTGTTTTGTTCCACTGAAGGCCACAAGCGTCTATCGCGGCTATTTTCCGGCAATCCGCCGGATTTTTTAGAAGTTATTTCTTATAGTAACTTACTTGCATTATATTACCCAGCAGATGTTGCAGTACCTCCTTCAAGTGTTTAAATTGGTATTCGCCTGAGTTCCACAAAACCTTAGTTCAGAATTTTCGCCTAATGACTACAAAATTCCTTTCGCCTAATCGAGTTTTCGCTTAATATCCTAAACCCCCATGTGACGTCACAATCTGCTTTTGCTCTTTCATGCAATTACAATTGAATGGCATGACGCCATTTTTCACTGTCAGTTGAACGAGTTTTGTTAATTCGCGCGATGAATTTTTTTGTCACGCATTGACTTACCTCTCGAAAATGACGTCCTCACTCCGAAATTGACTTTTCTTTACTTCAATTCAAAGAGGTAAGGGCAAATGAGTGTGTTTCACTCTAATTGAGTGTTATTTGAGAGCAGCTAATAGAAGCAGCAAAAGTTGAACAGAGTCTCAATCAAAATATATCATTTCAGCATTCAAAAAGTTTCTGTTTTGTCTGTTTCTTTTATTATCTTTTTTGAGACTGCTGCTCTACGAATCTTTTGCGGCTATTTTCTGGCAATATGCAGCTATATCGTGCTTTTATCTGCTCTCGGACAAAGTTTGAAGCCATTATTAAAACACGCACGTCCAATTTGTAAAATGCCGAGAATCGGAAGTGTCAGAAGTCAAAATACCAGAAGTTGCTATATTCATAGCGACAGGTTGACTTTCATTGATATTCTTCATTTAAAACGTGCAAGTTGCGTGTTTTAAGCAAGGTTAGGTAACTCAGCATAAGTCACTTTAAAATTTGGGCTTATCTCGATCCTATACGTGGTTTTAGATAAATTCCTGAACTTGTAAACGTGTGTGTTTTTATGCGTGTCACACTATTTGTGTGGCTGTGAGATTGTGTATACTACTTCAGCCGAAGTATTCCATTTCATTTAGGCAAATAAAGAAAATATGATGGAAATCACTCGCCAATTAGTTCGCAAATTTCATCCTTCGTTGACCACCGCCGATGACACAAGAATCCTATCACAGCTCAGGTGTATGTCACCTACCTCAGGCACCCTAATGCAGAAAGGCTTCTTCGACCTCCAGAAAAAGATCACCTGGTTCAAGACTTATCCGGACTTCCTGGCTTCTCCTTTGATCTCTAACCAGGAGAAGCAGCTGTACTTCGAAGTTCGATCCAATCTAGAGTCTCCCCGCTCCGATTTGGTGAGCATTTGAAAATTGTTTTCAGTATTTAGTTGGTGTTAAGAGTTGATGTTGAATTAAATTTTAAATTTGAGCCTCACGACATTGTTTCGAAGGGAATTTTCAGCTTCTTTGTTTAGTTTGATTCTTTTTTATCACCTTTTTTTTATCAGATAACATTTTTGAAAGCACTTCTCCAATTAATAGTTATGTTACTATGGAATTTATCAAGATGTTCTGTATTTCATTTAGTTTATTGTTTCAGGACGATAAAAAATAGCTTGCTGAGCTCTTTTTCCTGTTCAAAAACTTTTTTGACACGCTTGAGATCCATGTCGATGTTCGAATATTATGTAGCGCCTAAACTTTTGACTGGTCTTGCGCTTATTGAGTTGTTTTTTAACCTGAAAGACCTGTGTTTTTTGTTTGATTACTAGTTGATTTCCTAAAAGTTTATTGGCCACGTGATGATGATAATGATGATGATGGTTTATATCATAAAAATTCTTTCCGATTTTACTCATTTCAAAGTTAAGTGGAACAAATTAACTTTTGTGGTCATGGCATATGGTAGTAGATAAGAAATGCAAAACAAGGGCTTTTGCAAAATCCAACGGTCCTGGTATCAGTTTTTCTCGATGGAAATATATATCGGGACACACATTTTTGGAGCAAAAATTTAGAGGGTTTGCGTACTTATTTATGAAAGTAACTCGGAAAAATGACCATTCAAATATTATTCATGTCTACTCTTTTGAAGCCAGCTTATCACAGTAGCAGCAATTTGATAAGGATAGCAAATTTTTTTTAATAGCCGCACAGCGATAGCTGGGGCTATTATTGGCCTTCTCTTGGTTTTTTTACAATTCAAAGAATTTGAATTGTATTGGGGCGCTGTCTTTTTTTTTCAAGATCTGTTCACACATTTTCATGACTTTTGAAGTCAAATTGGAGCAGTGATTTTGGTCACGCCGAAACAGGAAGTGGAGCGAAAAAGCGAGTGGTTTTGCGGCGTGAAATTTTTTTGCTCTAAATTTAAAGTAGAGTGAGAAAACGGTGTTTGAACAAAAATTCGCTTTCTCGCTAGTGGTTTTTGTTCACATGCGGCAATTTCACTTTGATTTTTACTGTTTTTTCGAATTTTTTGGATCGGATTTTTTTCTAAATGGTTTTTCCAATCCATTCATAGACCGTTTTAGGTCTACTTTTTTTTGTTCAATGAGAATTCTTTGAATTGTACGTCAGGACTTGTCCTGCCATGTTTTTTTATTTCGTCGTCATGATTTTTGTTACGACCATATGACGTCACAGCCACTTTTTGTTCATTAGTTCATGCAATTTCAACTGAATTGCATGTGTGACGTCATTTTTCGCTCTTAGTGGAGCGAGTTTTTTTGTTCATGCGCGTGATTAAATTTTTGGTCACACTTGACTTACCTCACTCTCAAAAATGACTTCCTCACTTTGAAATTAACTTTTATTTACTTTAATTCAAAGAGATAAGGTCAAATGGGTGTGTGTCACTCCAAATGAAGGTTGTTTGAGATCAGCTAATAGAGGCAGCAATAACTAATACAGATTTTTAATCCAATTATAACAGATCAGCCTCCAATGAAAAGACGAATTTTTTTGGTCTGTCTTTTTTACTGTTTTTTTTTTTAGACTGCCGATCTACGAATCTATTGCGGCTATTTTCTGGCAATCTGCCAGCTATGTTTAAAATTTTTTTCGTTTCATAAGCCAACGCTTGGTGACAATTTGTCTCATCAGGGGCATTGTAAAATAGACTTAAGAGCAAAGTTGGATCATTCTGTTCGAGTTTTCAATTTTGTTGCCTTGATTTCTGAAACCAGTATTCATAAACAAGTAATTCTGAAACATCTATTTTTAGTGCTCTAAAAGTAGCAGCAGAAATTGTGCTCACTTTAAATATTGGTAATAAAAATTCTCGAACTCTAAAAACCGGAAAGTTATTTTTTGAACATTTTGCCGATTTTTTTCAGTTCTGAGAATAATTATTAACCGTTATTCTGTACGGAATTCCTTACTTTCTTATAGCTTGGCATCACCAGAATTTGGTAACTAGTTTATTTTAACCAGCAGAAGACGAATTTGCAAAAATGCTTTCCAAATCATGTTGCCTTAAAATAAAATATCGCTGACATGTTTTAAGTTAACATTCTTAAAAAACTTTTGATTCTGAGGTTACTTAAAGTCGAGATTTTATTGCATGAGTTTCCAGAGGACCATTCTAGATCCATTTAGCGGTTTTATTGTTCCAACCCCCACTTTAGTGGGGAGGGAGGAACTATATACTCAACTGGTTTTTTTTTGTTCAGTCAGATTTGGCCGATCGATATATTCATCGTAGAGAATTGTGAGTGGTATCATTAAAAAGCCCGTCCAGCGTAGAATACGGAATTAAAAAGATTTTTTCGATTTCTGTTTTTTACAGGGAGTTATCGAGGTTTAAAGTTTTGTGAACATTCGACTGTTTTTGTTCACATTTTCAGTAATTTTTGCTAAAATTTGGCACAATTTCGCTAATAAATTCAAAATAAGTCAAAATTTTTAACGTTAAAGTGTTGCTGTTACCATTAGAGATAGAGAAACGTTGCTGAATTGTTTGATTGAAGATTTTTTTTGGCTAAAATTTTTGATAAAATTTTCAAAATTCAAACTTTTTTCATCAAAAATGGCACAAAATATGCTTTTTTTGGTCCACTTTGTTAAAGTTTGCCAGACTTAGTGACCTAGAATCCTTAACACAGAATCCTTAATTTCAGAAAAAGCACTAGTTGCAACTGGGCGCCGTATGAACGTCTTCTGGAATTACAACTTTTCCGTTTTATGCAGATTTAACTCGATAATTATACAAAATGCATCGTTGTTTTTTTTAATATTTGAAGAATTCCACTCAACAATTGATCTAATTCGCAAAAACTTGGAACACTTGATCGGTTTGCTGGGCGCGCGACAAAATCAGGGAGAGCTTCGATGTTATCATGGGTTCTTAGAATCAGAGACTTTTTAGTTTTTATTTTGATGCTGCCTTTTTTCAAAATATTTTGCTATTGTTTCTTTAATGTTAATTACTGACATTTTTTATTCACGGCTCCGTTAATGACAGCTCCAATTTACGCAAATTTGAGGCGAAATGTAGATACAGTTTGTTTTCAGAGACCCAACGGGTTTTTATGGCTTTGAGGAAGAGTTTTAGTAAAATTTAACTGAATTCTTGTCTTTTGCCTTCAATTGTTATTCTTTTAGTAGTCTGATTTTCAAGTTTAACGACTCAAAGATCTAAATTTCTTCCTCAAGAGGTGCAAGTGGACCTTTTATATTCATTCGGTTGTTACCTAATGTCTCTTATGTTATTGATTGTATTTGTTTTACGGAAATTTCTGTGATTTTTGAACTTGTCAATTTTTTGTATTATTTTAGTCAACATTTTGCTTATTCGCATTAAGTAGAGGTCAACTTTTGGTGGCCGATTGTTTGAACAGAAGGTTTTCTTGTTTTTGGTAGTACGAGTTTTCATACAAAATTTTCTGATTTTTGTGCATAATTGCCCATTTTTGCTGTTGTTTTTGTTTCTTTTGTAAATTGTCACATTATTTGACAATCTAACTGAAAAAGCTTTAAAGCATTTGAAACTGAACATACATATTGTTTTTCATGGTTTGAGGGGCTGCGACACCGTTCTCTTAGAGAAATTGTTGGTAGAGTTTATTTTTGCCCTTTATTTGTTGCTAATTTTTGTTGTCATATGCCAATTATTGTGTAATTAAAGGTCTCAGTGGCCAACTATAGATAAACAAATGAACCTAATAGCTGATATCGGTAAATAGCTCATGTTTGTTTTGACTTTCGAATCAAATTTCTAAAAAAAAGTAATAGTATTCTTCAAATTATCCCTTTTTTTCTTGTTTGCAATTTTTTTCATATTTGCAATTTTACTTAGTTGTATCATTTTCGTAAATTAGCTTCATTATTTAGAGCTCATCTAAGTTTTTGTTCAATCAAACAATAATTTTTCTGTTGTTTAAACGTTTTAAATGATAACTTCAGGGCTTAGACAATTTGTTTCAGAAGAATTTTGTGAAGTTTGGATACTTTTTAGTTTTTGTGATTTTTTGTTGTCATTTTGTGATATTCGTTTGACAAAAAGACATTCTGATGATAAAAGGAAATATTATCTTGTAAATTTAATATCTCCAAAACTGTGGTTTCGTAAAGTTGTTTGTGAAACTTATTAGTTCAGCTTGTATTTAATGTTATTTTATAGTCCTTTGATTTGGTCTCATTAATAACAGTCGCAATCAGTTTTGCGAGTAGTTGCAAGACAAACTGTTTACTCTTTTGGTCGAAATTTTTTGTTTGATTTTTGAAAACATTTGTTAAAACAGAGATTTTTGATATCTAATTTTTGTTAAATTGTAGCTAAGCATCTCTATATAATACAATTCACGTTATTTATCTTTTGAAATACAATTTGCTCTTCATAGCGGTTGTATTTTCTTCAAATGGTCTTTCTTCTTGGAACAACCAGCTTTCTTAAAACCAATTTTCGTGATTTTTGCATATTTGCAACTTTTTTTGTATGTTTTTGTTTTCTTTTCACAGTATCACAATAATGGGCGTCATTTGATTTGCAAATGTTGTCACCTGCAAAAAATGCGAACGATGATCTTTATTGTTTTGAGTGATCAGCTTCAGCTTATTATTTAATTGATTGGGGGACATCGTTTTCGTGCATAATTCTTTGTATAAATTTTTCGTTTTTGCCTGTGTTTGTCGTTATTTTTATAGTCGAATGACATATCCTGGATAATGAAAGGCCTCAGTCGCTCATTTTTGAGGTATAAAAGACTCTCTCAATGATTTCGTTTGATGCGTATTGTTTCTAATCAGTTCGAATTTAATTCTTTTTTTAAGAAAGCAATGTTTTAGTAAACGCATTGAGGAAAAGTCCCTTATTTTGTTCCAAAAAAGTACCGGTTAATCTTCTTTGTATAAATTTTATCTGATGCCATTTTGATTTGGTTATTAGTGGTTTTCAAAAATGGACCAGGAGTTTTGGTCGCAATTAATATTGGTAACATTGATTTTATTGCCGTCTTTTCTGGTAGTCATATTATGGTAGCCACAGGTCTCATAGGCCCTCTAGAGTAGATTGTTTTATTCTTTTAGTAGTTTGTTGAACGATATCTTGATATGTTAATTTTTTTAATCTCATTTGGTAGACAATTAAGTGAAAACTGTAGATGTGCGGGGTCGGAACTTAATGTGCGAACGCACATTGCCGGGCCTCCTTGTTTCTTAAATGATCAATAACATCGGGATTGAGTTAGAGCGCATTCAATTTGTCATCAGTTACTGTTTCAACGGTTACTGCGTACCTTTGAAAGAAATTAGTTTGCGTTGAAAAGAGTGGTTTTTAATAGGCACCCTCATCTTCTCAGCTGGCTATTATTGCGCCGTTAATTTTATTTTTCAAAGGACTGTTTACACATTTGGCGAATAAGTCAAATTGGTGTAGAACGAAACATGAAATTGAGTGAAAAAGAGAGTAGTTTTGCGGCGTGAATTTTTTCGCCACATTTATTGTAAAGTGGAGTGAGAACACGGTATTTGAAGAAGTTTTTTTGTTTTTGAGAGCTAAATTTTGTTTACATGTGACAATTTAACTCTTAGTGTTTTTTGTTTTGAGATTTTATCATGGTGTTTTTTAGCAAATGGTTTTTAAATCGTTTCCAAGTGAATGAAAGGTTTTGTTTTTTGGTTTTGTCAATAAAAATTTCGAATAAAAATTTGTTTCGCTTTACCTCATTTCTTTGTCGCTTTTTTGGCATTTTGCTTGGAATCTTTTTCGCTTCTCTAGTTTAGTTTCATGCTTCGCTCAGTGTGTTCAAAGTGTTGTTAAATGGCAGTTGCTCAGCAATGGAATTTTGAGTGAACGAAGTCATGGAAAACGAAATCAAATATAGAAACGGGATAAACCAATAAAGCCCAATTTTAGATGCCTGCTACTTGAACTTTGTTCTCAGAGGTCTTAATTTCATCTCTAATGCTTATTGGTATTGATGCTGACACTTGTATCCTCTCATTGAGGAAAGGAGTATTTGTAACTACGAAATGAAATAAAAAATATCGCACTTTTATTAAACTTTTTTCGTTCAACTTTTTTTGTTCAAATTAACGGCGGCTTTTTTACGACAATCTGACGGTTTTGTTTTGTGGTAGCAAAAGTTAATTGATTTTGCACCAGATGAAAATTTTGTTTTTGTAGTCGGATACTGAGAATAAGCCAAGTGTGGAAGTCGGTCATGTCAAAATCGATCACTCTGATGCATCACGTGGAACAACTCCGAGTCAAGGACCAACTGATCCAAATGCATGCAAATCTGGCAGTCCCTTGATTAGTCCCTCGGACATAAGCGACAACTTGCCACTGAGCAGCTTGCAAAGAGAAGTGAAACGAGAAGCTCGCGGTTCCAGTCCTTCAGTCGAATTTGATTCGTCATCGGCTCACTCTGTTCACACAAACCTTTTAGCTTTAAACGGTGCCTCCAACTGTAAAATGGAACAGCTATTCGTCGACACCCAAACTCAAAGCAATGGCTCTGAGACACACAAAGATGGATCTGGTCATTTCTTCCTAGCTGCACCTAAGATTCGTCAGCTTATAGAGCTCATAGACGAAGAGGTTGAAAATTGCAAAAATAATTTAAAGGAAGAAATTGCAAGACGGCAGAAGTATGTAATTGATCAAAAACGTCGTAGTCACAATTATCAGCAATTTATTCAGAAGTACTTTGCCTATGCGTTAAAGTATGGTTTGATTGACATTGAAAAGTCTTCGGGCATGTACAGAATTAAGCAGAAAAGCAGCTCTAGTGATAGTAGTGATGCCTCTGCAATGAAGAATGATTCTTGTTTGAACAAGGAAAGAGATTCAGGTACTAAAAGTCAGAATTCATTGGCACAGAACACGGTGGTCAATGGAAGCGTAAATTCGCACAGTTCGTCGTCAACAAGTGTCACTAACAATTCATCCGCCAAGCAACAGTCCAAAGCGACCGTGACGTCAGGCGCTGTGACATCATCAAACGGAAGTACAGTGACCTCTACGAATAATTCTACAATGAATAGCACAGCTACTGTGCGGTCCGCTTCGAGTCCCGTTTTTTCAGAAAATAGGCGGAAAAGTAAAGTGCCCAAAAGAAGATAAATTTAATTTGAGAATTTACAATGTGTGATGAAATAGACATTCGCAATTTTATTTTTGCCATATACTGGTTCGTTTCGAAGTGTTATGTTGATGCAATCGATTGTTTGTTTCCTCAGTTTGTCAAAATTTTCAAATATATATCTTTTATACTGGCTATTTATATGTCTCTTAATGATTTGTCAAATTGATTACGAAATTTATCCTTCTCTCGTAGCAGTAGTCATTATTAATAAAATCTTCATCATAAATTGTGTTTGTTATTTCCTTGTGAAGTCCAGAGATAGCTGAAAACGACAGCCCTTTGAAGGTCCGCTTCAAATTGTCATGAATCATGTCATCCTGGGAGACGACAGGAAACAGTGGACTTTTAGTGCAAAAGTTAAAGCTCAAGCTCAGAGAAGGGGGTCCTTTGCACGGAGCGAACTGTTTTTGTTCAACAAAATGTCACAACGGGTAGATTTGTCGCTTTTTATCGCAATCAATAGCTCTACAATTAAGTTTATATCAATTATTCGAGAATTAGGATCGGGATGGGGCTTCATTTTTTCGTTTCCGTCGACGTTTTTCGTTTCCGTCGGCCCCCATCAGCCCACTGGTGCACCCCCCGCTGCGCTCATCTCACGCGCCTTCAATGAAGTTAATGCTAGCCTCACTAAACCGTGAATAGCTACTAACGAAGCCAACCGGTCGTTTGAGAGCAATGCGCCCAGCGTTAGTCGGTTATGTTCTTAATCTCTTTTTCGAGATTTTAAGGTAGACCGATCTGACATTAATGCAGTGAGCTTTTATTCTCATGACCTGTTTTTATTTAGGAGTTTCAAACTGCATTTAATAATCCGCATTTATTGAAACAAATTTGCAAAACAACTGTCTTAGAATACAATCCAAGAATTTTGACTTAAGAAATGTTTGTCTAGCAGACTCACCTCCCAAAGTAGTTTCAAACATGAAGAAAAGCCAACTGTGCAGTGGACAAAAATCACGAATCTTTGAAAACGTGTTCCGACAGATTCTTTATTTTAGCTGCGAAGCTGTAAGCTGAGCGAAGCTATATTGCGGTGCTCTTGGTTTTTTACAATTCAAAGAATTTGAATTGTATTGGGGCGCTGTCTTTTTCTTAAGATCTGTTCACACATTTTCATGTTTTTTGAAGTCAAATTGGAGTAGTGTTTTTGGTCACGCCGAAACAGGAAGTGGAGCGAAAAAGCGAGTGATTTTGCGGCGTGAAATTTTTCTCTCTAAATTTAAAGTGGAGTGAGAAAACGGTGTTTGAACAAAAATTCGCTTTCTCGCTAGTGGTTTTTTGTTCACATGCGGCAATTTCACTTCGATGCTTACACTTTTTTTCGATTTTTTGGATCGGATTTTTTCTCTAATTGGTTATCACAATCCATTCATAGTCCGTTCATGGTCTAGTTTTCTGTTTAGTCAATGAAAATTCTTTGAATTGTACATCGGGACTTGTCCTGCTATGTTTTTTTGTTTCGTCGTCTGACGCTTTTTACATTCGTTTTACATTTGTTCACACAGCAAAGCTGAAAAAGTCAAATTTTCTGAATTACTTTTTCCTCTCACTAACGGCATTTGCGCGCGTGACGTCATTTCTCACTCGCTTTAGCGAAAGTTTTTAGGTTATTTGCGTAATTAGATTTTGATCATACGTGACTTACCTCACTCAATAAAATGACTTTTGCACTTTAAAACTTAAGTTTAATTTGAATTTGTTTAAGGTCAAAGGAACTCATGTGCAGTAAAGGTCCCTAATAGGAGGCTTCTGCGGAATGAATTTTAACAAGCTTTATTAATTTATCGCTGAATGTTTTTTACCTAGTTTTTTTAGCGGCTGCGATTTTTTCAATTTAGATCTGTATCTGTTTCTATCTATTATATGGCACGCAGGTCTATACTTTCGCAGCTATTCCGGCAATTTGCCGGCTATGTTAAACAAAAAGTACACATTAAAAACTGTGAATCACTAGAACTGAGCATTGTTAGAAAATAATACTGAATTGCAATAAAATTTTCTATTCTTTACTTCAAACAAATTTTTTTTCGCTTCGCATAATTTTCTGGTTTTTCGACATTTTGTGTTACTTTTTAATTGCTCTCAAACGAATCTTGTAGCAATTAAATTAGTCCTGTCGGTCTTTTTTTTGCGATTTTTCGCTTGACCGATTTTTCGTCTGACGCTTTTCGTCCTCAAAAACGGGATAAACAGGTAGAGCCCAGCGGGCATTAAGTGCTCTTAGAGCCTTTCAGCTCAAACTGTTTTGGAGACTTATAATTATGGTGTGAAGAGCGGTTGTTAGAGTTTGAAGACCCACCCAACTGTTGACCCCCCAACTATTTCCCCCACCCCCCCACCGCGCTGTTGCCCCTACCCAACTGTTGCCACCCCCATCAGCACCTCCCCCCCATGGGCAGTTACTGAAGAACAACCGGTCGCTAAAAACACGCAAATTTATACAAATTTTCCCAATTTTTTTCAGGCTTTTTGAAAATTTTTGTCATTTTTGTAAAACTTTTGTCAATTTTTTGAGTTACATCAACCCTAGATGTCAAGGAACACACTCTATGGTTTGATAGTAGGTTACTTCACAGTTTCTAGTGGTAATAGAATGGTTTCAATTTTTCAACTTTGCGAATTTTTGCAATTTTTTGAAAAAACTTGCAAATTTTTTCAAGGTTTTTGAAAATTTTTGTCGGTTTGTAGGTTTATCCGGCCTCAAGAGCCAAGAAGCCTCCTCTAGGGTTTAATAATAGGATACTATATACTTTCTAGACGTAATGGAATTTTTTTTCAGGATTTTAACATCACGAATTTTATCATTTTTTTTGAAAAAATTAGCGTTTTTTATTTTTTTTCAACATTTATTGTCATTATTCAAGATTTTTCAGCCTCAGGGTTCAGAAAACCTGCTTAATGTTTAGATAATATGTGGCTACATAGTTTTTAGTGGTAATGGAATGGTTTTCAACTTTTTAATATCACAATTTTATCGGTTTGTTTATATAAAACTTGCAATTTTTTCAATTTTTGACAATTTGTTATTTTATAGGTTGATGTAGCCTCTGGAGCCAAGGAACCTCCTCTAGTGTTTGGTAATAAGTTATTACATAGTTTCTAGATGCAATGGAGTGTTTTCAAACATTTTAACATTTAACGAATTTTAGCATTTTTTTGAAAAATTTTCTGCAATCTTTTTTTTTGAAATTGTCATTTTTTGAGGTTTTTCAAGCCTCAAGAGCCAAGAAGCCTCCTTCGAGGTTTGATACTAAGCTGCTGCTTAGTTTCTAGAGTTAATAGAATGGTTATCATTATTTTAATGACTCGAGTTTTAGAAATTTTTTGATAACTTTTAATTTGAAAAATTTTTGAAAATTTATCATGTTCCAAGGATATGGATCTTTATGAGCCAGTGAAACTGTTTAAGGCTGGAAGTAGGCATACTAGATGGTATCTTGAGACGATGGAATGGTGTTCTGAAGATATTATTATCACGAGTTTTGCAAGATTTTGTTAAAATTTGCAATTGTATAAAATTTTTGAATATTTTTGTCCTTTTCTGAGTTTAACGATCATTACTGGTCAACGAAGCTTTTCAAGTCTTGCAGATGGATTACATGAAAAAAATCCAGAGACAAAAAAAACGTTTTTGAACTTGTTCTTTGCTGCGAAATGTGGAAACTTTTCTTTGGCATTTTGCGCTTTAAATTTTTTTCTTTATGATTTAGCTACAAGTTCAGAAAACTTGAAGTTTTTGAGTCGAATCTCATCATGGAAAAAATTCCTAGCTCTTTCTCGCTCTCTCTGTGTTAACTGGAGTTTGTTTTCTTCTCCTTCTCGCTCATGTTTAATCTCTCTCTCTCTCTCTCTCTCTCCTTAATTCTTTTGTTGATGCGGCTGTTATATTGCATCGTCTATTACCCTAATCTCAGGCCCCTTCAATCAAGCTAAATCTATCCTCACTAAACATTGGCTAGGTACTGACGAAGCCAACCGTTTGAGAGCAATCCGCTCGACGTTAGTCGGTTATGTTTTTGACTTTTGTAGGCTAGTTTCATTCTCCTCAAATAAGTGCTTTTAAACAGCAGTTGCTCAGCTAAACAATCTCAAAGGAAAATAGTCAGTATCGAAGATCGAAATGAAAATTAGACCTCAATTTTGCTGCTATTGATAAGCACTAATAGTTAGTGTTAAGCTCTAAGCTTAGGGACTTTTTTGCAAAAAGTCGTTTCATTCATATATTCGTACTTGCTTTCATATTTCATCAGACTTTCTTTCAAACAGTGAGCTACAGCGTGGTATGCATTGAACAAATCGAGCAAACTTGATGGAAAAAATTTTTAAAAGCCTTTAGGCAAGGCTCTGGGAAAAATTTAGAGAAGCCCAGGAATTTTTCGTTTAATTTGCAAATCAGTACAGGATTGACGTTTATACGAGAAGAACTGATGCAAATATAATATTTTGGGCTATTTCATACGGATATACTATTCAAAATCAATCAGAACGAGGTAGGTTTTTTGTTATTGTGAAAAAATGAATAATCAAACTGCCTAAATCTGATACCTAAAGCAGCAAAATGTAACTAAATAAGTTCCTCAAAATGTAATAAAATTAGATCCAGGAATCCTGCGACAATTCTAGCTGACTCGGGCGCCCTCGGTTCTAAGCTTTAATTGGTTTAGGCTTCCGTGAACTCTATACTAACATATAGAAGCAAGCGCGATAAGCCCTAAAAGTCCTGTTTTGGACGCGCGTTATTTACATGCCATTTTTTCGAAATAACAAAGCCGGTCTTAGTTACTGTTTTAATGTTTATTGGTATTGTTATCAATTTTTAATGTTATCACTAAGAAACAGGGATGTGCCTTTTCACGAATTCCAATTGAAAATGCAGTATTTTGGAAATAATTCAGTTTTTCCTGTGCTTGTTTCAATCCCGACTGGGGTCATGGGAATCAATGGCCGTTTTTTCGGCAATCTGCTGGTTATGCTTCATTAGTTATCAAATAAGCAAACAACTTACTGAACACTGGGAATGACAGATACACAAACAAACAAAGAAAATTAAAAACCACCAAAATTCTTTCAAAAAGATTAAACATATTGAAAGTGCTGTTTTCTTTGTTTTCGCTGCCAATCATTTTTGCTGTATACTTCACTTTAAGCTATGAAATGGGCACTGGTTTTGAACTATTGTTCTTCACTATCTTTTTCTGAGATCTTTTTCTGATATTCAAGAAATAATTTGTCTCAAAAAAGGCGATACCTAATACAATCTAATTTTTGGATTTTAAACCAAACTTGTTGATACGTTTAAAATGACTTTGGATATTCAACCTCACAACCATTGCTTACCCTCGATTAACGTTTGAAGCAATTTATGTTTTTATGACACGAAGAGAATTATTGGTATTGTACAGATTTTTTGAACCAAGTTTGGTTACGACGAACTCTTGACTTTTTTCGAATATTGACATCAGTTTTTAAATGTTGGGCAGTAACGTTTAGTTTACTCAGTTTGCTTCCGGTGTTTAGGGGTTAGTAAATTCCTATAATATTCAATGTAAAAGGTCACGAGATGTTTTTACCCCCTTTCTTACCTCCCCGGCTCCCCGAGCCACCTACCCCTTCTCTTCACGTACCACCAACCTAACCCCCCTTTTCCTCGCCTACACCCCCGCACTGTTGTTTAATTATAACTCCACGCCCTACCACAAGCCGCCTGGATCCCTCTCCAGCCGGGTTGAATAAAATCGAGGCACCTTCCCCACAAGTCCTTCGGAAGGAAGTGCTCTACTCAAACTAGATTTTCATCAGCCTTATTGGTCTTTTCTCCCAATCTTTCGACAACAATTTGCCCGACTACTTATTATTTGACTGCTCTCAAACAAAATTTATATTTCCATTAATTGAGATGATTTGTTTTGAATCCAAGCCGAGCAAAAATTGTTTTTACCATGGACCATCTTTTCGGCAATTTTTGGCTTCCGAAAGATTTTTTAACGTGAGAGCAAAAATAGTTGAGTTATGCGGCCCTGCTTCCCGTCCCAGAGCACTTGTTCAAAAATTTGAGATGTGAGGGAGGGGTGGAGAGGCGAGGCACAAAAGGAAAACCTATTATGTTAAGCCTCCTGTTTTCTGGGAGGTTGAAGGACCAATCTCTGCACTCAACTGTCATCTTCCCCCCCCCCCCCCCCCCAAATGTACAACACAGTTTGTAATAAAATCTATAAAAATCTTTTGACGCCCATAAGTTTTTTGTGTTGGAACTCGTCTCATAACTTTTTTATTTTTCAGAGAAAATGGGTAAAAAAGACAAAAAGAAAAAGAAAAGCAAGGGTAAAAAGAAATCCCGAAAGAATAGTGGCAGCGAGAGCAGTTCGGGGAGCGAAGAGGATCTGTGGGTAGAAAAACCAACCGTTGTGATAAGTCAAGACAACGAGAAATTTAAAATAGATCCTTTTGATCAAATGTTTTCCCAGCATGCCTCTGGTCGAAAAGAGCTGAGCGAGAAAAATAAAAAGTCTCAAAATGCTGATAATATGGAAAAGAGGCGTGAAGAGACGTTTGAAACTGAACTCGAGTCAACAATAACTAGTAGAGAACTCAATCCTTATTGGAAAGATGGCGGTAAAGGTCTTCCGGCTGAAATTTGCCCTGGTAAGATGATGGCGAAAACAGAATTGGACGAGGAACGGCACTCTTTTGAAAAAACCGTTTGTGACAGTGACGATTCCAACAGTGATTTTGACTATGATTCGAACTACAAAAGCAAACCGAAAGAATTAGCAGCTAAACAGATAGCAACAGCAGATCTGAACAAACTCAACGCTGAACTTTTGAAAGCAGAGCTGATGGGCGACAGCTCAAAGATTGCGGACCTTAAAGAGCGCATTGAAGAAGCAAGGAGGTCCGAAAAAGAAAGTTCTCAGGTTATGCTGACCAAAATTGGGCCTTCTGGTGCTGCATTCCCAGTTATAAAGGGTTCCAGGTCTTCAGATTATGGTCACAAGAAACGCCGAGGGAAGATTGAAACGCACGATAAAGATGGAAAACGTGTGCGATATTCTGGTGAGGATGACAATCAGTCGATAAATGAGATGCTTGTCCGGGAGAAGTCACAAACGGCATCCAATCAGAATAAAGCATTGATGAAGTTTATGGGTGGCAGAGGGCGCGGATTTGAGACTCTAGATGACATGTTTGTGAGTGCGAAGGCCCAGAAGAAGTCAGCAGGTGTCGAAGAGAGAATGCTAGAAGAGGATGCTAAGAGTGAACAGAGAAAAGCTCTACAGACTATGGATGGTAAGTTTTGAATTCTTAAGGCTATTTTATACATGATGTGAAGAAGCAAAATTCGAGATAGGTCATTTGTGCAGCAATCGGGGTAAGTTAGCATATAATGGTAGCTGTTTTTAGGAAATATTCCGACGTTTTGGCTTGTTTCTTGCAATATTTTTTTGTAATTCTTGCAAGTTACTTATTATTTTCATTTGTGATCAGTATGTTACGCATTTTTCAGCATGCAAACTCTTGGCAACGTTTTTTTCTAAATGAAGTCTTGACCGTGAGTTTCCCAAATAATAGTGATAAATATACATCACTTCGCGAAAATACATGACTTATCTCGCACCAAATAATGACATCTGCAGTTAGCAATTTTCTGTTACGAGTAGTAAATAGAGCTTTTGCTTGAAATTTGTAGAATTTAATCATGCCTACATTATGCTTACACAATCATGAAACAAGTTTTGCGAGTTTATTAGCTTTCTGACCAAACTGAACAGATTGCTTCACGTTGAACTAAATTTAAGGCTTTTACGTAAAACTGGCAAAATTATAATTTTTCCTTGGGTACATTTGTCATTTTTTAGACTTTTGAGAAATTAAGTTTTTTGTGGGCAATTCATATAACATTTAAGAGTAACAGAAATCAGAGGTTTACTGAAAATTCTCTTCAAAAACGGGTTTTTCAATGTTATTTTGCTATTCGAGCGTTTATTGCATTTCGAATCGCAACAGTGTTACGAACACCAAAAGAACAAAGCAGCTTAACCGTCTTTTTCGTGTAAAAATTGAAAACGATATCGAAATCTAGTTTTTCACGCTTCGGCGCAGGTTAAATGTTTTGATAAAAATAACGCTTAAATACCGAAAACCTTTGAGTTCCGAAAAATTTTGTTTCTTTTATTCATATTGTGAGTTGTAATTTTGTTCGTTTCTGATTATTTCTACCCTCTTTTCTAATTTAAGGTTACTTTATGCCGGCGTGACTTCTCGAAACAATTTTGGTCCGTCTATATATTTTGCGAGATGCATAAGTGGTATCACTAAAATAAGACGGAGAAACAAATGATTATTGATTTCCTGAGATTTTTCAACTTATTTGTTTTGACAAAAAGTTGCAGATATTCAATTGCTATTAAACGAAGTTTGTAGTAATTATATCAGCCCTGTGGTCTTTCGTCCCTCATTCGGGATCCACAGATAACAATCGGACGTAGCTAAGCTGCTTTCTTGGACCTTAACTAGTGTACAATTCATCAAGGCTGCTCAGAAGTCAATTTAATGGTGTGAAGTGGAGTTTTTGGCGATATGGATCCGCTTCCTCCGCTGCTACAGTTGCACTCATAACACCCTCCCCTCGCCTATTTTACAACCCTAATCCTTATGCTACACTCGATTACCTCACACCACCACTCTACGCACGCCCATCCTTACCCGCACCTATCCTTGGCCTCTAAACCGCAGCTTTTTCGACTACCTCGCTTTACCGTCTCTCATTTAGGCTTACACTAGCCTTCCAAAGCTAAGGTTATCTGCTACCGAAGAGATTTCTTCGGCAGTCGTTTTAGAGAAATTCTCCGGAAATTAGTTGATGTTTAAGACATCGACATTGGAATTTTTGACATTTTATAAAAAAATTTATGAACATTTTGAATTTTCATTTGACTTGGAAATTGTTAGTCTTTTTTATTAATAGCAGCCGCTAGTCTCTCATTTATTTAGACTCCATCTTTTTTATAATTCGAATAATTTGAATTGTATTGGTGCGCTGTGTTTTTTCTCTTTCTCACTTTTTTCTACCCTCGTCAGTCAGAAGTCTATTTGATGTACTGATTCTATCACGCTGAAGTGGGAAGAGCAGCGTGATAAGCGAGTCGTTTTAAGACGTGAAATTGGTTCAAAGTGCTCTTAGAATGAAGTAAGCAAATAGTACACCTATTTTCGTTTTTTAGATTTTTTAACGTGCGGCAATTTGACTTGTTTTTCGCTTTATTTTCTACACGAATAGTTTTCAAGGGCAATATATGTACTCTAATAATGCATAATTGAAGTTGTTTAAACTCTTCAAAAGGCAACTACTGATTTTCAAAGGCTTTGACGCTTATCGTCTTCATCAAAATAAAATCGATTTTTTGGAGTTTGCATGTTTTCATACCGTTTTGTTCTGTTATTTGGTCTCATCAATGTTGGATCTGAGTTGCTGTCGCTTGAGGCATGTTCAAATTACTTTTTTAATTTCCGTTGAAATTGACTACAATTGTTTTTGAAAAAAGTATTAATGATTTTTTGGGTTTTGCCATTTTTTCTGTCTTTTAGTGTTAATCTGGACAGCTCTAAGTGACTCTCTTTAGGCTACCAATTTGTTTGACTTATAGGTTTTTTCATATCTTACGGCTTTCACTACTTCGGCACCAATTGCTTTCAAAATATTAGTTTTTCCGACTTTTTTGTTGTTCTGTCACTTATTCTCATTAATGATAGGTCTCATAGGCCCCTTTAATAAGACGTATTTCAATATATCTATTTTTTTAATTTCAAAACTTCTGATTTTGGGTTGTCTTCAAAAATGAGTTTTTTTTCAATTTTGCAAGTTCTTGTTGCTATTTTGTCGTCACTTAGTCTAAATAATGACAGATCTCTATGCTTTCAAATGGGTCGTTTTTGAATCCATGTGATAGTTCGTCTTCATGTCTAGCAGTTTTCACGAATTTGAAACAACTTGTTTAAATAAAATTAGTGATGTTGTAATTGTTTTTTTGTTCTCCTGTTTGGTTGGTCGCATTAACGAAAGGTCTGATTTGCATTCTAATTATGCGTAATTGAATCCAGGTAATGTTTTCAGTTTATTGCTAATTGGCTTAGACAAAATTTGTTTTCGACAATTTTTAAACTCTTGATTATTTGCTGCATTTGTTAATACTTTTGTTGCGTGGTCCTCGGATTGGTTTCATTTAAATTGATAATTTATTTGTGTGGATGGATTGGACAATAGACGTTAAGGAGATCGAGTTTCATTGACTTCTTTAATGACGTTCGCAACAACCATTTTTCCTAGTGTGTTTTATGTCCTTCTACTTTGTCTTCGTGGTCTTTGCTGTCCAAACTTGCATTTTGCAACGGTTTTTTGAGGTTGAAGTCGTCAGGAACGATATCTTCGATAACCTTTTTTTTAAGAAATGAAAATTGTTTTCTATTTTTGTAGTGTTCTGTTTACTTTCGTGGACGTGTTGTTTTTTGACTTTCTTATTTCGGTGGCTGTTCTTTAAAGGAGGTTTATATTGCTTACTGCTTCATTTTGTTGAAGTGTTGTTCAGGATTGATCCTGCTATGTTTATAAATTTGTTTTACGGTTCGATCGTTTTTCTTTTTCCATAAGTCCCAACTTTCACGTTTGACTCGTGACTTAACTCACTCGCCATTTCAACAGAATGGATTTTAAATTTTTCACTTTTTGAATTACGCAGTGTAGTGAATGCTGTTAAGGTAAAAATTGCAAAAGCAAAACAAATTGGATTAATCGATAAAGCCCATTCATTTAGTCATAGTGCATTAAGTTAATCAAAGTCAGAGCGATATCTTGCCGCCATTACTATTAAGCTTGATAGCCTTTGGTTTAGAAGCTAAATTGAGTATATTTCTGCTATCGAACCGAAAATGTACACCAAATTTAAACACTTTTTAGCACTTAGAAACAATCTCATTTTTTACTCCTTGTTTATCTGTTTCAATCCCGATGTGCGTCAAGCGTGTCAACGGTGATTGTTTTCGGACAATTTGGCGCATATGTTTAAACTGTTTCTATTGAAATTAAAGTTTTGTGAAAAAGTGCTTTATCGAAGACAAAATGAAGGTATCTTTAACAGAATCGTCGCATTAAAAAATTTCCAAGCTTTTTCTTGTGATAAGAATTGAGAGGGAGTTTGTTTTCCTGAATTTTACTTTTCTTGAGCTGTTAGAAACCATATGTTTTTGGAAAACATTGTCTATTTCTAGCATTTTTAAACCGGACATTTCTAAACTGGCCTTTATTTGTCTTAGTTGTTATTAGTTTTTGTGTCGTACATTAATTTTCATCGTCGAATTAACTTTGACTGTCCTATAAGTCAGCTGCAGAAACTTCCGAGGAAGTCTGATTGTGACAATGCTTGGTAATTTTCTTCGAAACGTAAAAGGGGGATAATAATGATGATTGATTGTTCCAGAATGCTACCTTTGCTTCAACAGCTCAGCGTGTAAACAGCGACTAGTGGTCAAGTCAAATGAATACTGCTACATATCAATGCCTTACGACACAGCTCTTGTCAAGAATCACTGTCTAATATGCCCTGTGCTTCACTACAACTGCAGTACCCTTTTGGACGAGGAGGTTTTTGACACAATTGAATCTGAGAAACAATTTTTAGTGGAGCGGTTTGCTAAGTTGAAAAAACGTGTATTATTTGTAGAGACATTTCGTAATACAAAGAAGTTTTTTCACATGTATATTGAATGCATTCCAATGGGTAGAAGTGCGTTCTCGGAGGCGCCAATGTTTTTCAAAAAGGCAATAATGGAATCGGAAGAAGAGTGGAGTATGAACAAGAAGTTGGTGGATTTGAAGAACAACGATGTTCGTCGGACTATTCCGAAAGGCTTGTCATACTTTACAGTTCAGTTTGGTCTCGACCCTGGAGGGTTCGCTCATGTGATCGAAGATGCCACACTTTTTCCGAGGTACTTTGCGAGGCAGGTCGTTGGAGGAATACTAGACTTGGACGACTTCGTTATTCACAGGCCCAAAGCGCTGAGTAAAGAGCAGCAGTTAGAAAACGTGGACCGTTTCAAAAAAGATGTTCTGAACTCGTAAAGTGTTTGGTAAGACATCGTAACGCTGTGTGGGTTCTGCTCGGATCAGTGGCCGGAAATTGTTGCTTGTCTTCTGAATATAGAAGGTGTTCAGCCTGCTGGCTATCATTGGATTTCCTTAGTCGCAATATTGGAATCCTAGTATTTAGCAGATGCCTCGAGAAATGTTTTTGCAACTCTTCATTATTTGAGTAATCTGCAACTGAACATATTGAATTCACTAATATACAAATGTCAGTCTACGACAATTTAAAATATTAACGTATTTTTTTTCTCTCTGAAGTTTCAGTCTTATCCATCATGAGCATAGAGATACGGTTCGTGCGAACATTGTTTTTTTTGTGCTAGAATAGTTAATAAATTTGCCAATTTGTATCAAATTGAAACTAGGTAAAAGCGCAACCGGCAGTTTCGTGCTCCGCGATTTTCTCATAATAGTTGCGCTGCTTCGGTTTTTATTTGTTTACTCGACGTCGGTAATGAGTATTTGGTTCTTTTGATGACGTTAAGACGTGTAAAATTTTTGAAAACGTTTTTAAGGATGAAAATATAGCTGATCAAGTTGCTATTTTAGTCTTTTTGCCTATTTTGCAGTATATCAATTGCAAAGATTGTCATTGATCTGATTTTTTTTGGAGAGCGCCTCTTTAAAGTGGTCTGGATTTCATGTCCTGTTTTTTTTGAAATTTACATCTAACAAGTTTAAAGTTGAACAATTAAAAAGTTTAATAAACGAATTAAGAACAATTTTAAAATTTCATTCATGTGATCATTGACATAGTTATATAATATAATTATATCATATTATATTTCATATTAAATTTTAATCATAATGAATTAAACTAGTGTACAATTCATCAAGGCTGCTCAGAAGTCAATTTAATGGTGTGAAGTGGAGTTTTTGGCGATATGGATCCGCTTCCTCCGCTGCTACAGTTGCACTCATAACACCCTCCCCTCGCCTATTTTACAACCCTAATCCTTATGCTACACTCGATTACCTCACACCACCACTCTACGCACGCCCATCCTTACCCGCACCTATCCTTGGCCTCTAAACCGCAGCTTTTTCGACTACCTCGCTTTACCGTCTCTCATTTAGGCTTACACTAGCCTTCCAAAGCTAAGGTTATCTGCTACCGAAGAGATTTCTTCGGCAGTCGTTTTAGAGAAATTCTCCGGAAATTAGTTGATGTTTAAGACATCGACATTGGAATTTTTGACATTTTATAAAAAAATTTATGAACATTTTGAATTTTCATTTGACTTGGAAATTGTTAGTCTTTTTTATTAATAGCAGCCGCTAGTCTCTCATTTATTTAGACTCCATCTTTTTTATAATTCGAATAATTTGAATTGTATTGGTGCGCTGTGTTTTTTCTCTTTCTCACTTTTTTCTACCCTCGTCAGTCAGAAGTCTATTTGATGTACTGATTCTATCACGCTGAAGTGGGAAGAGCAGCGTGATAAGCGAGTCGTTTTAAGACGTGAAATTGGTTCAAAGTGCTCTTAGAATGAAGTAAGCAAATAGTACACCTATTTTCGTTTTTTAGATTTTTTAACGTGCGGCAATTTGACTTGTTTTTCGCTTTATTTTCTACACGAATAGTTTTCAAGGGTAATATATGTACTCTAATAATGCATAATTGAAGTTGTTTAAACTCTTCAAAAGGCAACTACTGATTTTCAAAGGCTTTGACGCTTATCGTCTTCATCAAAATAAAATCGATTTTTTGGAGTTTGCATGTTTTCATACCGTTTTGTTCTGTTATTTGGTCTCATCAATGTTGGATCTGAGTTGCTGTCGCTTGAGGCATGTTCAAATTACTTTTTTAATTTCCGTTGAAATTGACTACAATTGTTTTTGAAAAAAGTATTAATGATTTTTTGGGTTTTGCCATTTTTTCTGTCTTTTAGTGTTAATCTGGACAGCTCTAAGTGACTCTCTTTAGGCTACCAATTTGTTTGACTTATAGGTTTTTTCATATCTTACGGCTTTCACTACTTCGGCACCAATTGCTTTCAAAATATTAGTTTTTCCGACTTTTTTGTTGTTCTATCACTTATTCTCATTAATGATAGGTCTCATAGGCCCCTTTAATAAGACGTATTTCAATATATCTATTTTTTTAATTTCAAAACTTCTGATTTTGGGTTGTCTTCAAAAATGAGTTTTTTTTCAATTTTGCAAGTTCTTGTTGCTATTTTGTCGTCACTTAGTCTAAATAATGACAGATCTCTATGCTTTCAAATGGGTCGTTTTTGAATCCATGTGATAGTTCGTCTTCATGTCTAGCAGTTTTCACGAATTTGAAACAACTTGTTTAAATAAAATTAGTGATGTTGTAATTGTTTTTTTGTTCTCCTGTTTGGTTGGTCGCATTAACGAAAGGTCTGATTTGCATTCTAATTATGCGTAATTGAATCCAGGTAATGTTTTCAGTTTATTGCTAATTGGCTTAGACAAAATTTGTTTTCGACAATTTTTAAACTCTTGATTATTTGCTGCATTTGTTAATACTTTTGTTGCGCGGTCCTCGGATTGGTTTCATTTAAATTGATAATTTATTTGTGTGGATGGATTGGACAATAGACGTTAAGGAGATCGAGTTTCATTGACTTCTTTAATGACGTTCGCAACAACCATTTTTCCTAGTGTGTTTTATGTCCTTCTACTTTGTCTTCGTGGTCTTTGCTGTCCAAACTTGCATTTTGCAACGGTTTTTTGAGGTTGAAGTCGTCAGGAACGATATCTTCGATAACCTTTTTTTTAAGAAATGAAAATTGTTTTCTATTTTTGTAGTGTTCTGTTTACTTTCGTGGACGTGTTGTTTTTTGACTTTCTTATTTCGGTGGCTGTTCTTTAAAGGAGGTTTATATTGCTTACTGCTTCATTTTGTTGAAGTGTTGTTCAGGATTGATCCTGCTATGTTTATAAATTTGTTTTACGGTTCGATCGTTTTTCTTTTTCCATAAGTCCCAACTTTCACGTTTGACTCGTGACTTAACTCACTCGCCATTTCAACAGAATGGATTTTAAATTTTTCACTTTTTGAATTACGCAGTGTAGTGAATGCTGTTAAGGTAAAAATTGCAAAAGCAAAACAAATTGGATTAATCGATAAAGCCCATTCATTTAGTCATAGTGCATTAAGTTAATCAAAGTCAGAGCGATATCTTGCCGCCATTACTATTAAGCTTGATAGCCTTTGGTTTAGAAGCTAAATTGAGTATATTTCTGCTATCGAACCGAAAATGTACACCAAATTTAAACACTTTTTAGCACTTAGAAACAATCTCATTTTTTACTCCTTGTTTATCTGTTTCAATCCCGATGTGCGTCAAGCGTGTCAACGGTGATTGTTTTCGGACAATTTGGCGCATATGTTTAAACTGTTTCTATTGAAATTAAAGTTTTGTGAAAAAGTGCTTTATCGAAGACAAAATGAAGGTATCTTTAACAGAATCGTCGCATTAAAAAATTTCCAAGCTTTTTCTTGTGATAAGAATTGAGAGGGAGTTTGTTTTCCTGAATTTTACTTTTCTTGAGCTGTTAGAAACCATATGTTTTTGGAAAACATTGTCTATTTCTAGCATTTTTAAACCGGACATTTCTAAACTGGCCTTTATTTGTCTTAGTTGTTATTAGTTTTTGTGTCGTACATTAATTTTCATCGTCGAATTAACTTTGACTGTCCTATAAGTCAGCTGCAGAAACTTCCGAGGAAGTCTGATTGTGACAATGCTTGGTAATTTTCTTCGAAACGTAAAAGGGGGATAATAATGATGATTGATTGTTCCAGAATGCTACCTTTGCTTCAACAGCTCAGCGTGTAAACAGCGACTAGTGGTCAAGTCAAATGAATACTGCTACATATCAATGCCTTACGACACAGCTCTTGTCAAGAATCACTGTCTAATATGCCCTGTGCTTCACTACAACTGCAGTACCCTTTTGGACGAGGAGGTTTTTGACACAATTGAATCTGAGAAACAATTTTTAGTGGAGCGGTTTGCTAAGTTGAAAAAACGTGTATTATTTGTAGAGACATTTCGTAATACAAAGAAGTTTTTTCACATGTATATTGAATGCATTCCAATGGGTAGAAGTGCGTTCTCGGAGGCGCCAATGTTTTTCAAAAAGGCAATAATGGAATCGGAAGAAGAGTGGAGTATGAACAAGAAGTTGGTGGATTTGAAGAACAACGATGTTCGTCGGACTATTCCGAAAGGCTTGTCATACTTTACAGTTCAGTTTGGTCTCGACCCTGGAGGGTTCGCTCATGTGATCGAAGATGCCACACTTTTTCCGAGGTACTTTGCGAGGCAGGTCGTTGGAGGAATACTAGACTTGGACGACTTCGTTATTCACAGGCCCAAAGCGCTGAGTAAAGAGCAGCAGTTAGAAAACGTGGACCGTTTCAAAAAAGATGTTCTGAACTCGTAAAGTGTTTGGTAAGACATCGTAACGCTGTGTGGGTTCTGCTCGGATCAGTGGCCGGAAATTGTTGCTTGTCTTCTGAATATAGAAGGTGTTCAGCCTGCTGGCTATCATTGGATTTCCTTAGTCGCAATATTGGAATCCTAGTATTTAGCAGATGCCTCGAGAAATGTTTTTGCAACTCTTCATTATTTGAGTAATCTGCAACTGAACATATTGAATTCACTAATATACAAATGTCAGTCTACGACAATTTAAAATATTAACGTATTTTTTTTCTCTCTGAAGTTTCAGTCTTATCCATCATGAGCATAGAGATACGGTTCGTGCGAACATTGTTTTTTTTGTGCTAGAATAGTTAATAAATTTGCCAATTTGTATCAAATTGAAACTATGTAAAAGCGCAACCGGCAGTTTCGTGCTCCGCGATTTTCTCATAATAGTTGCGCTGCTTCGGTTTTTATTTGTTTACTCGACGTCGGTAATGAGTATTTGGTTCTTTTGATGACGTTAAGACGTGTAAAATTTTTGAAAACGTTTTTAAGGATGAAAATATAGCTGATCAAGTTGCTATTTTAGTCTTTTTGCCTATTTTGCAGTATATCAATTGCAAAGATTGTCATTGATCTGATTTTTTTTGGAGAGCGCCTCTTTAAAGTGGTCTGGATTTCATGTCCTGTTTTTTTTGAAATTTACATCTAACAAGTTTAAAGTTGAACAATTAAAAAGTTTAATAAACGAATTAAGAACAATTTTAAAATTTCATTCATGTGATCATTGACATAGTTATATAATATAATTATATCATATTATATTTCATATTAAATTTTAATCATAATGAAAATTTTGCTTTACATTCATTTAATAGAAAAGTTTGACATTTGTCGATTCTTTTTTAAGAAAAACCAAGTTTTGATTGCGATCAGTTAGATAAATAAATCTGCCAATCACACCCTTTTACTTTAACTTTTATTTTAAATTGCATTGATCCTTAAAATAAAAGTACTTATTAAGTTTGTAAAGGTAATAATACATATTGCTGTATCTAGGTTGATGGAGATCTGCTAAAATTTTTAGTTGCGCAGGCATTGAGTGACCATGGCGGAATCAACAATATGAACGAATGGACGAAATTTGAACATCTACGAAAATTAAATTCACGATAATTAAATGCAAGCAGAGGGAAAAAAGCTTCGAATTAAGAAGGAGCTGTTTTTTTTAAATTTTCTCACTCCACAGAATTCCACGCAAATAGATATTTTAGTTTGACTTCTTAAAAACAAAAGGTGGATTAATAAAACCAAATTTGTCGTATTTGGTTAATTTAGTGAGTAACAAATTGGAAATATGAGAGGAGCGTCATTATTGCACTGCTTGATCATATAACACTCCATCTTAATTACGGGATTGTAACTCAATTTGTGAATCCAAAGTAAAATCAAGATTTTAAGGTTGCCTGGCGATGTTATTGGCGAATGAGGCAAAAAGTAGCTGCTCCAGTGCATTTGAAACGACAAATTGTTTTAACTATTATTACTAAATCTCAATAAGAATTTAGCAGGAGAATTGACTGACATCTTTAAAAACGTGCTAAATAATATAAGGGTAATTTTAAATTTATTGTTTTTTACTTTTACAATTTCAATTATAATTTTTAGCGAGAGTGGAAAACGAAAGCATCATATGGTAATTTTTACAGCTGTTTTTATTTCTTTTTTAATGTCATATTTTTGTCAACTTGGAACAAGCTTGAAAGCAATAAATGGTTGATTTTACGTCACTTTTACTGCTTTAAGGTCGTTGTTAGCTTTGAATATTAACATCAAAAATTTTAATTCAATTTTTTGTCTTATTCAGGTGTTTTTGCTCTTAGAAATTTGTTTAGACAGAATTTAACAGGATTTTTAGTTATGACAATTATGAGAATTTCTGTCCTCTTGAAGTTGAATGTGAGATCTTATGATAGGAGGAACCGATAACGAGAAAGATTTTCCATTTGTGGATCTGTTATCCTGAGATATGAAAAGCTGAAACATTTCAAAAAATATGGGAAAGTTGCAATTCAATAGAAAATTGGTTGAAGTTTTGTTAAAATGAGTAAGAAAACAGCAAGAAACTGGCAGGAACGTATTTCCAGATCAATCGTGGAAACGCAAAAGAGGCCTCCTATTATATCAGTAAGATTGACTCAGAAGTGTTTAGGGGTATCGTTTTCACAAACTGGGAAAAAATGAGCTACAATTGGCTGGTTTTATGCAAGCAGACAGAGTTGCATCAAAACTGTTCAGCAATCACTGAGTAAAATTGAAATCAAAATTGTCATTGTGAGCAATTAACTTTTTCTGGGCAAATTTGGGAAAATTTGTTTGAGAGTTGCTAAAAAATGGAACGGAAATATTCAGATTTGACCGAAAGTTGGCAAATTATTGAACCTCGATATATTCTCGAAAGCGGTAACTGCAAAAGTTGTCCAACTAGATAATTCTAGGTTTAACGGGCTTTCTGCTAACGTGACCTTACTGACATCTTTATGTAGTATTGTAGAGGTGCTGGAAATGAAGGTTTCATTAATCCGGAAATCCAGCGATCATATCTACTTGCCTTAATTACCATCACTACCAGTACGTGCTAAACAAATAGTAATGCGCGTAGACTGACAACGTTTTGACTTTAACACTTTGCCCTTCTAAATAATAGACAGGCCACGATTTAGCAATAGATAATCTTGACTAGAACTGCGACGGCAAATACGCCTTCTTTCAAATAGGCTGCCTGATGTTTAATTAATTTCCCGATCTACTTGATGTTTGCAAAATTCTCCGAGTTCAATGAAGAAGCAGATTGCTTCGGGAGATTAAACAATAGATTACCATAAAAGCACCTTCGAAACCACAAATTGCAGCTGTTTTTTAAGAGAGGAAAAGCCGTTCACTGTAAAATAAAATTTGCGCGCATGTAAAATCAATAATTAATGCTTTTAGTTTTTAAAAATATTTAGAAGATTCAAAAAATATTCCTTGGCATAAAGTAGAGTTAAATCTCTCATAGTTTCCGGTCAATATGAGAATTAGAAATGATCTCACTATGAAGGTGTGATGTGCATCCCTTAGGCCCGAAACTGAGCTGAAAATTATTCCAAGTGAAGTAGGACGGAATAGATTTTTTGAAACTCGGAGCGGTGGTAGACAACGGTCTTTTATCTCTTAATACCGAATATTGTCAACAACTGTTTTGAAGACCAAGAACGCGAAACAGACAGCTCAAGCCGATTGAACTGGTAATTAGTAAGCGTGTATACATTTTTGTTGACTTTTATTAAATTTTTTAGCCCCCCCCCCCCCCCAGCATTTACTTTAAATACATACGTATGGCACAAACAGGTCTTCGTCATATATCCTTGCCGTTGATTTGCTATATCTTTTATCAAGTTAGACTGGCATTAATAGATAGATCTCGTAACGTGTTATCTGTAATAAGCCCGGCCTAATTTGATATTAACTTCAATTTTCGGTTGGGCAACAAAAAATCCCTGGTAAGCATGTAGTTCCTCGCCACTGAAGTGCGTCGGAACAATTATATGCCATGCTTGTTTCTGTCTGGTAACTTATAGTATCAACCTCATTATGTCTTTTTAACAGTACGTTAGAATAAATTTGTCAATATTGGAGACAATTGCTCATTGGTTCTTAATGTAATTAAAATAAAGTTGCTAATTTTTCCACTTGTGAACTGTCTCTGCGTCCTGAATTGAATGACATGATTAGTGTCATGTTAATTTAGAGAAAAGCGATAACTGTGAGCAACGTGTTTCCTTTGTGTTATACCATTGTGTCGCTCTGATTATGCTGTTAGTTTATAGGTTTCATTTTCGAAAGCTGTTTTCGGATAGCTTGATTTAGCTTTCGTTCGCATTTTGTTACAAATTTCTTTTGCTCTGCAACGTAAAATGCCGAAGGAAGTGTTCTTCCCTTTGTTTCTCGCTTTTTTCATAAAAAATATCACCCTTTTCTTCCTTGGTAAAACTTCAGAGCTGCAATGGTAATGTGAAACGTAGTCTCATTAAGAGTCTATCTAGTTAAGCTGCCTACTGAGTGCGATCTGACAACAGAGCTAGAAATAAAATCTCTCAATTTGATGTTTTCTTGGTTAAAACCAATTACTACTTTGATATTTGAGAGAAAACTTCGCACGATGAGACCATGCAATTGAAGTTGCGTCATTTAATGAGTGTTCAGGGCCAATAGAATTTGATTCGAAATTGGTTGCATGTTAATAAATGATTACCATTCGGATATTTGTTAGTTGCTAGTATGATAGCTAGACTTTTTAAAAAAATTGCGAGTTTCAGGTTTTGAATGGCATTTTTCTCATGAGCTGTAGAATGTAATTTTTGACATCGATGGCTTCAAGCGGTAGATCTGAAGCGAGAACGAAATGGTTCGGGGGGTCCGAATACAAAGACTACTTAGCTCACGCAATCCTCTTAAGTGCTTACAAAGAAGTCGCATTATTTTCTGAAAACGAAAATCACGATCATACGGAGAGAATTGCCGAGGCGCAGCTCTCGACTTGTCTTTCAGAATCTGTCAAATCAAAACTGATTAGAAAAAGCCGATCGAAAGATGAAAATTCACCTGTGAAACCTGCTGTAAGCATGCACAAAATAGAGGAGAGAGTAGAGATTATGTTGAACAATTTAATTGAATTATTAGGATGCAAAAATTCGGCGGAGGCGAAAAAATTTCTCTCAGAAACTGTCCAATTTAACAAAGCTGCTGCCAAAACGCTTCAAACTTTGAATGAGCAAGAGGCTGATATTCACAGAAAGTTTGCAAAAATGTCCGAAGAAATTAACGAAGAACTTGCGCAAGCTCAGCTGTCATTCGAAGAACAGAGACTTAATGCAAAGTTAGAAGCCGATATAGTTTTGAAGCGATCAGAGGCTTTGGAGTTGAGATCGCAACTATTGGAACTGGAAATCTTATCAGAGTTATACAGTGAAGAAAAAGTGAAAGCGCTTGAGCAAGTTTCAAATCATTTAGAACGAGAAATCAGAAGTGCAGAGGGGGAGTTGAAAACTCTTGAACAAAACTTAGCCCAGTACAAGGCACTGGGTCCTGAGTTTCATGCCATTGTGAGTGAGTATCGTAATGTGAAAAAAGTAATTGAGAGTAATGAGTTTGTTTTGTACAATTTGAATGATTCTGACTATGCTGCTACTTAAGCAGTTGTCAATCGATTTTCTCTTTGAAAACATGTTTTGCAATGTATGATTTAGATTAATTTACACTACATTTTTACTTAAAACTTTCTTACTTTGTAACTAAGAAATACCAAACAAAGCGTGTTCGCATTTTCACCCATATTGCTTTCATCCCTCAATCTTATAAACCCGATTCATTCACGCTTCTATCAGTTCACCCCGATTGTAATTCTTTATACAGTTGGTGCACTTAAGATTCAAAATTAGGATGAGGTGGTAATTAGGTTTAATTAAATTGGGGTGAAAATAAATAGAATCTAATCAAAGTATCCCTCGTTTAAATTTTGAACAAGAGTTCGAAGAATTTAGCTCTTACATTTTTGCTGGAAAAAAGGGGGGTCATTGGAATTTAGCAGGAAGTGCATGTGTATTGCTGGGCATTTGAGCACTTTTTGATCGCCTCTTTTCTGTGAGGGGGTTGAATTGTTGCCTTGGACGAAGAGCACCGTAATCTCTTAGAAGAACATGCTCACTGAAACGAATATTTGGTCTGTCTACGGGTCGAATGAAGTGGTTCATATCACGTTCCGATTTGTCAGGTAGTTCTTCTGCTACTTTTTTGAATGCTCTTCGAATTCTCTCTCGCTCCAAGAAGTCGTAATAGTGCTTGCCTGGTTTGGGTACAACCAGATTTGCCATAGCGTTACTTTCTGTAACGATATATGTGCGAATTAGAATTATTTCAATGGTTGTTTTGAAATTCCTGCTGTAAACGTTCAGCGCGTTTCTTTTACCGTGTGCTCGTTTGAAGTTTGAAACTGTGTGAGTAAAAATGGGTTTGACAAAGGGCTTAAGAATTGTTCCACCATCCAGTTATTGCTAAAAAGAAGCTTTAATAAAGATTTTTGGAAACATTGGGCAAAGAGTTTCTCCTAATTTTTCGATCCATAGTTGGAAGTGTATACTAGATTGTGAAGTGCTTACTTACTGCTTGTATGACGTTAAAAAGATGTACGTCAATTGCTCTATGACTTTTGACTGAAGTGTACGCCTTTTTGCTCCCTGCCTCTGTAAATAGCTTTTCCACAATGCTCCCACTGTCTTCCTGCCGTTTTGACGTCACATATGGCAAACTGTCCTCTTCTAGAGCAAATTGATGTGGGGCTAGAGAAAGTAGGAGGAGATTTTACCGAACATGCATTCTCATTATAATGCAGTGACTCCTTCAGAAAGGCTTTTCAGTTTTGTTCTGCGTTTGGACTTGTTGTCTGAAAATGTTGGAGTGATAGTGCGCCATGTGTTGCAATTCTGTTGTTTGTTTCTGTGCTGCTATTACTGCTGGGATCTCGACTGGCATCGTTGAATGTAGACTGTGGAAAAGTTACTGGAGTTTAAATGTTGAGCAAAATTTTAGGGGATTTGTTAAAGCGATTTCTCTATCAAAGCAGTCAATCAGTTTTCCGATTGGAATTGGAAAATTTTTCTTTGTAGTTTCTTAAAGCCTGATCTTTAAAGTCCTATGTTTACTCAACTTTTCCTTTTTGCGACTAAACAATGCAGCTCTATTAGTAATGGCGGCGCAAGTAATGCTCGAGCTTATCTTGTGCTGTTAAGTTGGTTTTTAAAATAAAATTTTACAAGCTGCTGTTCTTTGAACAGAACAATCCGCGGAAATGTTCAAATCTCTGCGATCACAAGTATTTCTGTCGTACTGCAATTTACTTAACCTGATGTTTTTTCATGCAAGGACTTTTTAAAAAGTTATTCAATTGAGCTTTTGGAAAAACTTTTCTGGTTTTTTAACTGCTGCTTTTTAAACCTAGTCTTATAGACTATTTTTTGTGGCATTTTGTAGCAAGCTAAGTTCTTTGGTGTCTAGTTGCAATCGATTAATATGGTTATGTGACAAAAATTTTAGTCAAACATCCTCTGTAAACTACGTGTAAACTGTACATGATTCCCTATGTGACATATTCTCAGTAAAATCAATCCCTGTTCAGCCAGTAAATAGCGACAATGATGTGAATGTGGTTGACAGATTTTGTGTGCAAAACCATTCGAGGCTGCTGGTTTCTGAATAAATTATAATTTTATTAAAGCTTCACGAACAAAATTTTTGAATATTTTAACAATTTCTTCGAAGTTCAGCTTAAGGATACTTTTACTATTTGTTCATGTTAACTGTTTTGTACAAAAAAATTTAAAAACATCAATTTTTAATTGAAGAACTTCACACATAAAATGAACACAACGTAATGACAAACTAAATGACCTCTTAAAATCGAAAAAGACCAGTAAACCGAAACTTAATCTCAGAAATTAAGAACAACGTTTTCTCAATCGTACGTTTTTGAAACTAATAGAGCTAATCAAAGTTGGCTCAATCAAAAGACAAAAGACCGCATTTTTCGATTTTTTTAAAAGTTGTAGTCTACTCGTCATTAGTTTTGATGTGGTACCATTCTATTGAGTGAAGTGATAATTCTAATTCGTATAATAAAATACGAGGAACCCTATACAACAATTTTCGATTTTATTCGATTTACAGCACGTTCTAACTTTTGCGATTATCAAGCTGATGAAATGAGCGACTGCATGAGCAACGTTATTTGGCTGATAAGTGATGGTTAAGTTACAATGCGAAGGGGTGCGAGTAAATGTATAATCAGTTGCTGTTTGCTTAAAAGTTTTCTTGATTGGTTTTAGATTTGAAATAGTTTGTCTTTCAAAGATAATCCTGGCGTCTTTATAGAGCGACAACTTAGATTGGTTTCTCCCATGGTACTGGAGAGATTAAGTGTTCCAATCAAATCTGGACGTCTTTAATTAGCCAACATGCCAAAGTTCATCGTAGTTTTGAGTGGGAAACGGAAATGTGGCAAGGATTATCTGAAAGACTCATTGGTCAGCTATTACTCAAATTCTTCTGTTTTGACCTTATCAGCGCCCTTGAAAAAGCAGTATGCTATAGACCATGGACTAGACTACGAACTGCTTCTTGGTAGCTCGGATTACAAGGAACGATACCGAGAAGATATGATCAGATGGGGAGAGCAGAAACGATCGGAGGACCCTTCATTTTTTTGTGATTTAGTCGTTAATACCATACCTGCGAAAGATCGTCATGATGAAACAAATATCTGGATTGTATCCGATGCCAGAAGGCCTTCTGATATTGATTATTTTGTGAGAAATTATGGACGTGAGAAGTGCATCTTGATTCGTGTCAGTGCCTCTCATGAAACGAGGATGTCGAGAGGTTTTGAGTTTCAACCGGGTATTGATGACGCAGATTCAGAGTGTGCGTTGGACAGCTTTGCTAATTGGGATTTGCTGTTTAGTAATAACGATCAAAATGATTTTGAGAATAGTTGGGCTGAGTTGACGAGTCTGGTTTCTTGAGTTCGGATGCAACGTTCTATTGTTTGTAACAGCAAAGCATAGAGTGAACGATTTATGATCGGCAAGGAATTGACCAGCCTTGGGAGACAACTGAGCGTGTATTTGCGGCAAAGTTTCATACTAATTGTCAAGTTTAACTGTTCATCCATGCACTCATTTTGGCGAATTTATTTGATCTTCGGCAAGCTTCATCGTACACCCAACTTCATTAATTCGAGATTTTTTGATGCTGTCAGCCCACAGAAGTGTCATCTTCTTCTTCGTGTGCACTCTACTGTTATTGAACAGCTATCTGTGAACATAAAACTGCAAATCTGAACTCATTCTTCTAGAGTATTATTATTCATTTGCTGGAACGGTTTGAAAACAAAGGGAATATGTTCTTAACACCCAGGGTGCTTTAAATTGGTATGCAACAGGGCAACTGGCAAGATTTTTGAAGTCAAATGGGAGTAGTGATTTTGGTCACGCCGAAAGAAGTCAAGCGAAAAAGCGAGTGGTTTTGCGGCGTGAATTTTCCCACTCTAATTTTAAAGTAGAGTTAGAAAACGGTGTTTAAACAAAAATTCGCTTTCTCGCTAGTGGTTTTTTGTGCACTTGCGGCAATTTCACTTCGATTTTTACTGTTTTTGCGATTTCTCGGATCGGATTTTTTTCTAAATGGTTTTCCTAATCCATTCATTGTTCAATCTAGTACTAGTTTTTTTGTTTGAACCAAATCTCTTGCGCCATTTTGACCTTGATTTTCAGTTTTTAAAAAAATTTTTCCTGATTTTTTAAATGGTTTTCCTAATTCACTAATAGTCCGTTCTAAGTTTAGTTTTTGTTTAGTCAATGAAAATTTTTTGAATTGTACGTCAGGACTATTTCTTCTATGTCTTTTAATTCGTCGTCTCCATCAATGATTTTTGCGACCTGACCTCCTGGAATTGACTTCTTCAATTTCAGCGATTTCTGCTGCTTTGCAGTTAAAATTGGTCTGCGTCACGTCATTTGTTCTGCTATTAGGTCGATTGCGTGACCTACCTCACTCAAAAGGTTGACTTCTGAACCCGCTTAATCAACTTTAAATTGTATGAGCCTTTACTAGTTAAAGGTCAGTAGTGTGCATCTGAGTAGTACCAAACGTATATACCTAATTCTTGAGTATTAGAGTCTTGAGTTTTTGATTTTTAATATTAATTTTGAAAAACCTCCATTAGGGTTTTTTTCTAATAAAGCGTATGTCTCATTATCTTATTTCTTTAGTAGCTAGAAGGCCACAAAAGCGTCTATCGCGGCTATTTTCCGGCAATCTGACGGCTATGGTCTGAATATATCAAAAAGTATTTTGGTAACGAAAATGGCTGGACGGTGTAGCTTAAGTATAAAGATACCTGAACAGATCCTTAAGTTGATAAGTTTTTGATTTCATCTTTTTGATTTCTTTTGAAATTAGCCTTTTCAGTTATCAGAAAAATGTGTAGAAAATAACTAGTGGAAACGCTCTATATTCAAGACTCATCCCCCTCTATTTCGAAAGTTTATCTTGCAAGATTCTGACAGAATCTTGAAAGATAACAATTTTTCTGCCTGAATCTTGCAACAACAATTTTTCTCCCAGATTCTTGCACGATGAACATTCAGTCTACCAGAATCGTACAAGATAGTTTATTTTCTGCCAGAGTCTTACACGATAACTATTTTTTCTTTTTCCTACTTCCAAAGACACGCCGAAACTGTCCTAAAGAGCTCTGAAAAAACTCAAAACATTGAATATTTCAATGTACAGATACCTTGCGCATGGACAAGGGCAAACAAGAGAAAAAAAACATTGGAAAATTATCATTCGGAGACCTCAGAAAAGATGTATTTCATATGTATTTCAAAATTTCAACTTTTGCATTGCTCTTTTTTTCTTGATTTTGAAATGGTTTGAAAATGGGTTGTTTGGTTTGAAGCTGTTTTAAGTGGGCTTGAGGACGAATCCTTGCTGCATTAATAACATATGTTTGCACTAGTTGTCTTTTATCTCTGTGTCTTTTTTCTGTGGTCGTTGCATGTCCTTTTCTGACCGAATCAGAATCTCATGTTTATGCTACAATTGTCTTCTGTCTTTGGGTGTCTTCTGCTGTCCTTGCCTTCTGGCTCCGAATGAGAAATCATTTGTTCCAAGTAGTTGTCTTCTACCTTTGATTGTCTTCTCCTGTCGTGGCTTGGCTTTTTGATCGAAATAGGATTGATTGTGTTTGCTGAGTTGTCATTTGTCTTAAGCTTTATTCTGTGGTCGTTGCATCGACATTCTTCTCTCGATTGAATTGTTTTTTATTAGCTTTTTTTTACCTTCGAGTGTCTTCACTTGTCGCTGAATCATCGTTTTATCATCGGAGAAGCGTTTTTTGTAGTTACCGATATTGTCATCTGTGTTTGGGTTTATTCTGTGAACAGTGCATCTTCAATCGCGTTTTGATTCAATTCTTTGGGTTTGTTTGCATTGGTTCTCTTCTATTTTCGGGTTTCTTCTCTGGTCGTCGCATTTTCAGTTTATAAAACCAGTCTTCATTGTTTTTGCTGTAGTTGTCTACCTTCGGGTGTCTTCTGTTATCCTTGCATTCTCGTTCCGCTGTAGCGGTCTTCTATCTTTGGTTATTTTCTTGTTAATTTTTCTTTGTTCTTTTTTCGAATCAAAAGCGAGCAGTCTCTTAATATCGGGTTAATAAAATTAGCTGCATTTCTGATTCAATACTTTCCTTCAGATACAAGTAACAAACACACTGAAAAAAATCAAGATAACGAACTGACCCGAAAAAATCAAAATAACAAAATTAACCTGACAGTGCAAATATGCCAAATTTTGTGGGAGGAAATTCTCGCTAGTTTGCCAAGCATACGAAAAACAATTCAAAACAATTTAAATTTGACCCTGCAGTGCAAATTTTCAGGGTAAAGTTGAGACCTTTCGAGTACAAGCAACAAACGACCCAATAATAAGTAGTCTTCAATCAAATAATCAATTATTATTTTAAAACGATAAAAGTGTTTTTCCTCAAACATTTTGATTTTCTCCAGATGGTAATGTTTTTAGCTTCAATTTTTGTTATTGTTTTCATTTTTTCAATAACTTAGGGGAATATTAGCAGCGATATTAACCAGATCACGATAAAGAGGTACTTTATGAACAAGTAAACAATAAACAATTGTTTTGAAACAGAAAAAAACGAATAATTACTTTCAACAGTTGACTTTTCTCCAATTATATAAATTGTTTTCTTAGTTTTTTTTTCATTCTTTTGTTTTCTGTATCATAAGATCATTTAAATCTCATTCTATAGTAAATGTCAATAGCTTAAGAGAAATTTAATCAAACAAAGAGGTTTTAAGTATGGCATAATGAAACTTGAAAAGAAATCTGATTGTAAATTTTGAAAGGCTGCGTAATAAATGTAAGAAAGAGGGCAAGCACTGTTCTTGCTATCTTCATTTTGATTGAACGTTGTCTCTCGTTTGTTCCTTTTGAAAATGATTGTCAAGCAATTTGCGCGGCCCTAAATAGCGACATCCCACAAACCATTGAAGCAGTTCGTTCCTTCCCGCATCGTTTGACACCTGCTTTGAGCAACTAAACCAATCACAGCTACTTCAAAGTTTTCGGCCCACAGGGATTCTGCATAACCACAGATCCTAGCAGCAGTTTTCATTGGATGTCGGGGCCCTAACCAGGGCTTGGTTGGATGAACACTCACGTCGATGCCGAGGCACACTATGCAATGGGTAAATCAACATCTTTCGAGTCATGTAATTTTGCTCGCTTTCGAGGTCTGCATTGTGTTGAAAAGCTAAACGTGTGCAGAAGTGGGTCCCGTTCAATTTCAAGCTCAAGTAGTTTAACCAAATTGCTATCACCAACAATGACAATTGATAGTCGGCACAGAAAATACTTGATTGGCTCAAAAAAGCTGGCGCTGAGACGCATCTCAGACCCTCAAAGTAACGCTGAAAAACAAAAAAATTTTTAAAAAGCCGGACCTGTCAGTGTAGCTTACAGAAAGAGCTTCTAATTGAAATTGGATTGATTTTGACGCCAAAAAATACATTAAATAATTCTGCTCAAAACCTTTCCGATTTAAGCTTACAAGAATTTGATTTTTGTTTTTTGTTCTTTAAAACCTGGTTTTTCATAAATAATTATGACGGGAAAAGCCCAAGGATGAAACCAAATAGTTTGTTGCCCCAGGTTCTTCGATTCTCCGCAATAAATTTTTGGAAAGTCGTGATCCTTCGAGTGCAAGCGAACAAGGACACAATGAACAGGTAGTCTAAAATCAAGTGATCAATTAACAATTATTTGAAAACGAGATTTTGCCTCAAACAGTTAACTTTTCTCAGTTAGATAATTTGTTTTCGTTTTTTTTTTCAGTTTCAAATTTTTATTTTTTTGACTAAATAATTTAAAGGGAATATTAGTAGTGATATTCAACAGAACACGATAAAGGAGTACTTTATGAACAAGAAAACAATAAACAATTATTTTAAGCGGAGAAACAAATAACTTCTTTCAAAAGTTGACTTTTCTCCAATTAGATAAATTGTTTTTTTTTGTTCTGTTCAGTTTTTATCATTTTTTTCATTTTTGTGTTTTCTGTTTCATAAGATCGTTTAAGTCTCATTATATAGTAAATGTCAATAACTTAAGAGATTTTATCAAACAAAGAGGTTTTAAGAATGGCATAATAAAACTTGAAAAGAAATCTTATTGTAAATTTTGAAAGGCTGCGTAATAAATGTAAAAAGGTCAAGCACTCTCTCCTTGCTATCTTCATTTTGATTGAACGTTGTTTCTCGTTTGTGCCTTTAGAAAATGATTAGATAGTACTTTTTTGACAACTGCAGTTGAGCAACTAAATCAATCAAGGCTACTTCAAAGTTTTTGTTCCTAGGACATTGCGCATAATCAAAGATCCCAGCAGCAGATTTTGTTGGATGTCTTGGCCCTTAGCACGGCTTGGTTGGATGAACACTCACGTCGATGCCGAGGAACACTATGCAATGGTTAACTCAACTTCTGAGTCAAGTTTTTTTCTCGCATTCCAGGTCTGCATAGTTTTGAAATGCTAAACGTTTGAAGAAGTGGATCCCGTTCAATTTCAAGCTCAAGCAGTTTAACCAAATTGCCATCTCCAACAATTACATTAGAAAGTCGGAACAGAGAAGAAGCTGTTTTAAGTGGGCTTGAGGACGAATCCTTGCTGCATTAATAACATATGTTTGCACTAGTTGTCTTTTATCTCTGTGTCTTTTTGCTGTGGTCGTTATATGTTCTTTTCTGACCGAATCAGAATCGCATGTTTATGCTACAATTGTCTTCTGTCTTTGGGTGTCTTCTGCTGTCCTTGCCTTGTGGCTCCGAATGAGAAATCATTTGTTCCATGTAGTTGTCTTCTACCTTTGATTGTCTTCTCCTGTCGTGGCTTAGCTTTTTGATCGAAATAGGATTTATTGTGTTTGCTGAGTTGTCATTTGTCTTAAGCTTTATTCTGTGGTCGTTGCATCGACATTCTTCTCTCGAATGAATTGTTATTTATTAGCTTTTTTTAAGCTTCGAGTGTCTTCACTTGTCGCTGAATCATCGTTTTATCATCGGAGAAGCGTTTTTTCTAGTTACCGATATTGTCATCTGTGTTTGGGTTTATTCTGTGAACAGTGCATCTTCAATCGCGTTTTGATTCAATTCTTTGGGTTTGTTTGCATTGGTTCTCTTCTATTTTCGGGTTTCTTCTCTGGTCGTCGCATTTTCAGTTTATCAAACCAGTCTTCATTGTTTTTGCTGTAGTTGTCTACCTTCGGGTGTCTTCTGTTATCCTTGCATTCTCGTTCCGCTGTAGCGGTCTTCTATCTTTGGTTATTTTCTTGTTAATTTTTCTTTGTTCTTTTTTTGAATCAAAAGCGAGCAGTCTCTTAATATCGGGTTAATAAAATTAGCTGCATTTCTGATTCAATACTTTCCTTCAGATACAAGTAACAAACACACTGAAAAAAATCAAGATAACGAACTGACCCGAAAAAATCAAAATAACAAAAATTAACCTGACAGTGCAAATATGCCAATTTTTGTGGGAGGAAATTCTCGCTAATTTGCCAAGCATACGAAAAACAATTCAAAACAACAATTTATATTTGACCCTGCAGTGCAAATTTTCAGGGTAAAGTCGAGACCTTTCGAGTACAAGCAACAAACGACCCAATAATAAGTAGTCTTCAATCAAATAATCAATTATTATTTTAAAACGATAAAAATGTTTTTCCTCAAACATTTTGATTTTCTCCAGATGGTAATTTTTTTTAGCTTCAATTTTTGTTATTGTTTTCATTTTTTCAATAACTTCGGGGAATATTAGCAGCGATATTAACCAGATCACGATAAAGAGGTACTTTATGAACAAGTAAACAATAAACAATTGTTTTGAAACAGAAAAAAACGAATAATTACTTTCAACAGTTGACTTTTCTCCAATTATATAAATTGTTTTCTCCTTAGTTTTTATTTTTTTTCATTCTTTTGTTTTCTGTATCATAAGATCATTTAAATCTCATTATATAGTAAATGTCAATAGCTTAAGAGAAATTTAATCAAACAAAGAGGTTTTAAGTATGGCATAATGAAACTTGAAAAGAAATCTGATTGTAAATTTTGAAAGGCTGCGTAATAAATGTAAGAAAGAGGGCAAGCACTGTTCTTGCTATCTTCATTTTGATTGAACGTTGTCTCTCGTTTGTTCCTTTTGAAAATGATTGTCAAGCAATTTGCGCGGCCCTAAATAGCGACATCCCACAAACCATTGAAGCAGTTCGTTCCTTCCCGCATCGTTTGACACCTGCTTTGAGCAACTAAACCAATCACAGCTACTTCAAAGTTTTCGGCCCACAGGGATTCTGCATAACCACAGATCCTAGCAGCAGTTTTCATTGGATGTCGGGGCCCTAACCAGGGCTTGGTTGGATGAACACTCACGTCGATGCCGAGGCACACTATGCAATGGGTAAATCAACATCTTTCGAGTCATGTAATTTTGCTCGCTTTCGAGGTCTGCATTGTGTTGAAAAGCTAAACGTGTGCAGAAGTGGGTCCCGTTCAATTTCAAGCTCAAGTAGTTTAACCAAATTGCTATCACCAACAATGACAATTGATAGTCGGCACAGAAAATACTTGATTGGCTCAAAAAAGCTGGCGCTGAAACGCATCTCAGACCCTCAAAGTAACGCTGAAAAACAAAAACTTTTAAAAAGCCGGACCTGTCAGTGTAGCTTACAGAAAGAGCTTCTAATTGAGATTGATTGATTTTGACGCCAAAAAATACATTAAATATTTCTGCTCAAAACCTTTCCGATTTAAGCTTACAAGAATTTGATTTTTGTTCTTTAAAACTAGTTTTTTCATAAATAATTATGACGGGAAAAGCCCAAGGATGAAACCAAATAGTTTGTTGCCCCATGTTCTTCGATTCTCCGCAGTAAATTTTTGAAAAGTCGTGATACTTCGAGTGCAAGCGAACAAGGACACAATGAACAGGTAGTCTAAAATCAAGTGATCAATTAACAATTATTTGAAAACGAGATTTTGCCTGAAACAATTAACTTTTCTCAGTTAGATAATTTGTTTTCGTTTTTTTTTCAGTTTCAAATTTTTATTTTTTTGCCTAAAAAATTTAAAGGGAATATTAGAAGTGATATTCAACAGAACACGATAAAGGAGTACTTTATGAACAAGAAAACAATAAACAATTATTTTAAGCGGAGAAACAAATAACTTCTTTCAAAAGTTGACTTTTCTCCAATTAGATAAATTGTTCTTTTTGTTCTGTTCAGTTTTTATCATTTTTTTCATTTTTGTGTTTTCTGTTTCATAAGATCGTTTAAGTCTCATTATATAGTAAATGTCAATAACTTAAGAGAAATTTTATCAAACGAAGAGGTTTTAAGTATGGCATAATATAACTTAAAAAGAAATCTGATTGTAAATTTTGAAAGGCTGCGTAATAAATGTAAAAAGGTCAAGCACTCTCTCCTTGCTATCTTCATTTTGATTGATTGTTGTTTCTCGTTTGTGCCTTTAGAAAATGATTAGATAGTACTTTTTTGACAACTGCAGTTGAGCAACTAAATCAATCAAGGCTACTTCAAAGTTTTTGGTCCTAGGACATTGCGCATAATCACAGATCCCAGCAGCAGATTTTGTTGGATGTCTTGGCCCATAGCACGGCTTGGTTGGATGAACACTCACGTCGATGCCGACGAACACTATGCAATGGGTAACTCAACTTCTGAGTCAAGTTTTTTTCTCGCATTCCAGGTCTGCATAGTTTTGAAATGCTAAACGTTTGAAGAAGTGGATCCCGTTCATTTTCAAGCTCAAGCAGTTTAACCAAATTGCCATCTCCAACAATTACATTAGATAGTCGGAACAGAGCAGAATTGATTGGCAGAAAAAAGCTGGCGCTGAAACGCATCTCAGACCCTTTGAGTAACGCTGAAAACCAAAATCTTTTAAGAAGCCGGACCTGTCAGCGCAGCTTACAGAAAAAGCTGCCAATTGAAATTAGATTGATATTGACGCCAAAAAAATAGACTACCAATTATGCTCAAAACTTTTCCGAATTGATCTTAAAAGAGTTTGGTTTTTATCTTTTAAAATCAGTTTTTTTACAAGTATGACGGGAATTATTTCCAACTCATTTAGCCCAAAAAGCTCAATGATGAAACCAAATAGTTTTTGTTGCCTCAGGATCTTCGGTTCTCTGCAGTAAAATTTTGGAAAGTCGTGATCTTTCGAGAGCAGGCAAACAAAGACACAATAAAAAGAAATTCTAAAATCAGGTAATCAATTAGCAATTGTTTGAATACGAGAGTTTTCCCCGAACAGTTTACTTTTCTCCAGTTTGATATTTTGTCTGTTTTTTTTTCAGTTTCAAATTGTTTACTTTGTTAATAAAGAATCTAAGGGGAATAGGCCATGACCAGGGCCCAACAGAAAAAAATTAGAGAATTTTAATCTCAGTTGAGGAGGTAGGTTAAATTTGTAACCAGATGGGCCCAACTGCTAATTTTATTTGATTTAACAAGCTGCATTTCACCCGCTCAAGTAGGCACAATGAGTGGACCACGAGCAATAGTTGAACCACGAAAATTAATACATTTTGGTTATATCTGATCAAAACTTTTCATTTTGGGTTTTACACAGCAAAATTGAGCATCGGCAAAATCAATTAGACCTTAGGTTGGTAAATCGGGATGGGCAAGTTTTCATTGTAAATTGGTAATTTTTTGGAATAATTCTAGCATTTTGACACCTTGGAGTTTCACATAGGCCTTTAAATTGGGAAAAAACGCTTTTATTGATGATTGTGACTCTGCAAAAAGTGGCACTCCCTTCTCTTGAAACTAAGAAACTTGATAAGGTTCAAAATGAGCAACATTCTCTTTTTAAGCTTCTGTTAAGTCCGATCTTACTGGAATAGTACTAAGGATATCTGTTGAATGATCTTGAACGCTTATTGAATTGGGCTCCATGGGTTGTACCCAACTTGGAGAAGAGGGCTTGAATTTTCGAGCTATTGAGGCGCTTTGTTTAGTAGGACTATGCGATAATTGATTCTCCAAAGACTGATTCGCATGAAAGATGTTGCTCCTTATTTTCAATGAATTTGTTCTCACTGGTGTTGCGGGAGATTCGACTTCCTCCAACTAGAGGTTTTTCATCCATTTTTGGCTATGTTTATACGAGCTTTACAAACGTCATTAAAGCCTGCGACAATCTCATGACCTGAAGTTTCAGCCAAAAATGCTATGACTCCATTTTTTGCAAGACCTTTAGCAACTTCCTTCTTTGGAAACTGTCTGATTTGAGCAAAGTTATCGCTTGGAGACTTTCGTACTTTTTTATACTCAGCCGAGAGTGTGCTTTTACCGTATTCAACGCCAAGAAAACCATTATTGCCACGATTATATTTTGGTTACTCCTCAGCAACAAATTTCTATGTGTAATCTATCGCTTTCAAGCTACTGATTCGTCAAAAGTGGGTACCTTTTCCGTTATTTGACGCCAGCTGAATTCTGACCTCGCAAAATTTTTGCTGGAAAATTGATGGAACTTCAAATTACAATACAGAGTAGAGAGGCAGTCGATGACACCAAGCTCTTTCCTGATTAACAATGTTTTGCTTGAGTCTAACTGCTCGCAGAAAAAAACATACCTATAGTTCTCTCCGGGAAACGTTTTTTTAAACTTGAAGAGGAGCAAAATAAACGTAAAACTTCGAATTAATTGATAATTTCAAGAGCTTTGGAATTCTTTTGTGACAAGTGTGGCGTCCCTGTGGAAGCGCGAACAAAATCAAAGGCTACAGTGTGATCTAAACAAATGATTGCTCACGAATATCGTGGCAAATGTTACACGTCAGAAGGAAATAGTTTTTCTTAATGAATTTAGAAATATGCGTCCCAGACCAACTAAAATAGTCACCGGAATTTGTTCTTTATAGGGCTCATTTGACTTTCGACAATCCTATCTCTCTCGAATGACTAAAGCGTTTGCACTGTCACGTAGGGGTATACATGCTATCGCCACAGAAGCGTTTAACAGCCTCTAATTCAGAAAAGTGTTTTTAGCTTACTTACAAAAAATCAGGAACCGCGTTAAAGCAACTATGCACAATATTCACAATTTAATTGATTTTAGTGTTAAAAGGCACAGTTAAAAGGCAAACCCCTAAAGAAGTCAGGATCCTCTGGAGCACGAAACCAACAAGTCCTCATCCTGTCTTGCTTAGCCCAAAGCAGACAATTGAGGTGCCTTGAAGGTGATCTTAGTGGAAGCAATTTTCCTGTGCCCCTGCTCCTGTGGTATTCTGATGCATTTTTGCCTTCATCCACAGCCGTGTTGATTTTGAGACCTCACAACTAATCTATACCAAGGTGTCTTCAAATTTTTAAAATTGAGCAGAACACAATACTAATAATTTAACGAAGTTTATAACATACGTCGATTATTTGGTTTCTTTAATCTAGCTCAATTTTGTTGCTGCGTCTCAATGCTTCTTCTTAATCTTTCATAATCTTTCAAACTGTCTATGCATGTTTTATTTTTGCCAAGTCGGAAGCGTTCTTGTGATTGTCTCCAAATAGAGGGATATCTATGAATTCTTGCTAATAAATTGTTTTTATAAATCCGATGAAAGTCTTTATTTTTCCAGCCGCGATTTTTGCATCTGTGCTAGCAATAAAATGGATCTCAGTTTCAGCATCTTTGTTTGACATAAGTATGAAAATAATGGGCAGTTTATGAATAGGGAGATTTTTATAAAACTTTGCCGACTAACGTCAAAAATTGCTTTCAAACAACTGTCAGGTGGCTGGGATCGTATGTTTAGGCAGGCTAGCGTTCGCTCGAGTGGGCAAAGGCGGGGACAAGAGGGTAGCGGTAGGGTGGAGAGCGGAGTTGGGTGAAACGTGTGGTTTCAGGGGTGAGCCTGTTTGTGGGTTGGAGTGGGTGGGGGTTAGGTACGAGGGAGCTCAAGTTATAGGAACCACACGCATCACACCATGAATAGATGCTTAACAATTTTTGGCTTGAGATTACCTGTTTGCAAAGCATACGTGTTAAACGCTCGGATAAAATTTTAATTACAATTGAAAGATGAGCAATCATATGAATTGAACACAGCGAAATAATTATGATAACTTCAGTTAATGAAATATTAGAAAAATGTTGGCTGTTGGAGCGTAAGCAAGACCAACAGATTGCCAGAAAATATCCTCAATGGCTTTTATTTGAATTAATTCATTTAGAGTGACAGAAACTTTCCTGACCTCATCATGAGTCATTATGGTTATCATTGAATTGCAGAAAAGTCCTTTTAAGAGCGAGGAAATAAATTAACGTCCTCTTCCGAAAATTGAATCTTCATTGATCGATTAACTTGTATCAATATGATTGAGTAGCTCTCTTCCTTGAACTGCTCTTTCATATGGAACTTCATCGCCGTTCTAAGACAACCTGCCCTTTCTTCATCAGTTCGAACCCTTTCCATTGTTCGATCTAACTGCTTCTTTGGACCGTATTAAGTTCGCTTCTCTGTCCACTAATGATTGGCAGTGGATAGGGCCATTTCACAAAAGCTGTTGCTCCCCAACTTCAGTAGATCAGTCCCTTCATACGTGAGGACTTCGAGAGTTCCTCTTTCCCCTTCATCGCAAACTCAATTTGCTCTGACGCAGCCTATTGATATTCAATCGCTTTTCTTGGGTTTGATTTTCTCATTTCTCCATCCTCATCTCCAATCTCCTTTAATCGTTTTTAATCTTCTGGTCAACCCTATCATCTCTCAGCTTTCACAACTTTTGTTTTGTGCATTTTTGCTTCTTTGCCTTGTATTTTAAATTCTCCCTCTAAGTGAAATTTGGTGTCGTTACCCCTTGTGCATTTGATCAACACCACCTGCCCTCACCCAGCAAAGTTTTAGCCGAATTTCATATCACTGGACTTTTTTCCTATTGATCAACATAACTGCTGTCGAATGCAAACGAAAATACTTGCCTAATTTTCAGGAGTGTCCACGTCCTGCAGAAGGGCGACATTCAGTAGCTTTTCTGTTTCAATTACACGTTTTGAACGTTTTCGATGTTTACTAATGATTGTTTAAAACAAATTCTATCAAAGATGTTGGCGTAACTAATCGGAAAACCCAACCAATTAACAGGTCAAGACTTTCGATTCAAGTTTCTTTAGTAAACCAATTGAGTTGCACTTCTTATCCAACATCCGACCAATAGACCAATACAGAAGTTAGTAGAGACAGGGGTCAGAACACAGAAAACCTAGCTGATAAAATACCGGAAAAAAGCCGCGATAGCTTGGTAGAACTATGGTCTCAAATCGTAAGTATAACAGACTAACGTCAGATAAATTGCTAGAACGACTAGTGGCAGTGTGAGTCTATTACAGCCTGTTTCGGTGGGGCATTAACTAAATTCGCTAAGGAGGGCATCAAATTCAAATGACGTCATTAGAGATTATCATATAGCAATATAAACACTTTTAACATTCGAAGTAAAGTGCCTTCATATTCGGCGCTTTTAATTTGATTTTTAGTAGTGAACTGCCGCTCATCGAGTTCAGCTGCCTGAACTGTTGATGGTGAGAAACTTAGAAACGTCAAAACGCAAAAAGTCACTCGGAAAACGTCGAGCAAAAATTTTGCATAAGAGACGAACACGTTTTCAATCATTGCCTCAAACTGCGCTGGAGAGCTATTAATGACATCTGGATCTACACTAACGAACTAAAATTCTCATCACCAGACCGCCTCAAACACATGTGACTTCTGAAAAAACAGTGGCAGACAAACGTCTGTCAAGACAACCCCAGGCCAAAGTGACCCTTGATCTGACATCACAGTACCAGACCAAAATGACGTCTGTTATGACCGTTTCAGGCCAGAATGAGATCTGAAACTACCGAACTAAAATTTGCATTACCAGACCGCCCCAGATCCCTGTGGCGTCTGAAAAAATTACAGACCGAGTAGACATCTGAGAAACTTTACAATCAATCTGAAAGAATTGATAAGTAGAATCAAGCATTCTTATCTGCAATCTGCTGGCTGTCAGTTCCCAAACTACCTCATTAGAAGTACATGTAGTAGTCTGGGCCTGGGAGCAATGACACGAGGTTTCAGCGTTGGATTATTTGACCCAATTGGCTGAATTGCTCTGCCGAATAATTGGCCTCTCATTCGAAATTACTTATTCGACCAGTGATTTGACGTTGCTACGAACTATCAACCCTCCTCAAACACACTGGTTACTAGTCCTATTACTAGATCAACAGATTACCAGAAAATATCCGCAATAGCTTTTATTTCAGCTTATTCAATTGGTGACACAAGCTTACCTGACCTCATCATGAGTCATTTTGGTTATCATTGAATTAAAAAAAGAAAGAAAAGTCCATTTCATGTCGAGGAAGTAAATGCACGTCATGCACCAAAAATTGATTCCTTCTTCATTGATTGACTTCTTCAATATGATTGAGTAGCTCTCTTCCTTGAACTGCTTTTTCATGTAGAATTTCATCGCCCTTCTAGGGCGTCAAACATTTATTGCGCAGTAATAATCATATTAAAAATGCAGTATAAAGTTTATAAATATTTAATCAATATTTACAATAAATTACACTTTAGTCAAATAAATGCTCTCCTCTTCAGCCCAGGATGAAATTAGTTTTAGCAACTAAAAAATTTTTTTTAGCGTATTTCTATCTTTTATCAGCTTGTTTATATTAGTCATGGGTAACTTTGATCTAATCGTTTCATCAATTGGACATTTTTAGAACATGTGTTTAAAGGTTTCAAACTCTTTTTCACAAGAGTAGCCTAATGGGTGGGTTGTAATGTTCTTCAACCTTTTTTTTGGTTTTTTCAAAATTGTTCACAAATAGCAGATAGATGACGTTTTTATCTAGCGGTGTCAATGTTTTCTTTTCCAAAAGTTTTTGACGAAGGTCATCAATGTGTTTGAAAAATCCTGATCTATTGAGTCACAAAAGCCCCGAATTCTTTCGTCAATTCTTGCATTAACTTGTGAGTGTGCTGTTAGAATTTGATAAATCTTTGCATGCGAATTGTTTGTAATGTTGATAGTCTTATTCACATAATATATACTGCTGCATTCCTTTGTAATTGACAATCTGACCAGCCTTAGTTCTTTTGCAAATTTTAGAAAATCTTTGTAAAGTTTGGATTTGACAATTGTTGTTATATTGTTAATGCTTTTAGCTGTTTTCGTTAGGTCTATCAGTTTACAAGCCAAGATTTGCGTTTTCAAAGTATGAAAGCCAATGCCGATTTTCTTAGTAGAATAGTTAAGAAGATTTTTGTTCCAAGAATATCTTTGTTTATTCCACAAGGATTTAATCATCATCATTTCTATGTCGTCTGTGAAGATCTTTTCAAGTTTTGTATGTCGAAACTGGTGAATCAGCTTACTTCGCTCAAAAGTTGAAATATTAATAGTTCCTGCACGTAATGTCCTGGAGTTTAGGCTATATTTTAAGAGTCTAATTTTGCTAAGTTTGCTTTTGCATGAGCTTCGTTTTCGTTTAATTTAATCACTATTCCTAATGTTTTTTAACTCATCTACCTTTGTTGTTGTTGGATCGTTTACCCCTGTCATATGCACTTTGGTTTTTTGTAAACTGAGTTTAAGTCCAGAAACTTTCAACCTCATCTAAAACTTTTTTGCACGGAGTTTTGGTAAACACTGATGTCATCAGCGAACGCAATGAGTTTTAACTTTTGATTTGTTTTTATCTGAGTGTTTCATCGTATAGCTTGAAGAAGCGGTTCTATATCAATAATGAAGAGAGCAGAGAGTGGACAACCTTGCCTAATACCGATCTCAATTTGAATGAAACTCGAGAGCTGATCATTGACTTTATTAGATGCTTTGGTATCTCTCTGCCAAGTCTATCGAACGCTTTACTGAAACTAATAGAGATCATGCAGTTTGATCTGCCTTATTTTTCGCTAGCCAGACGAGCTAGTAAGATAGCCGTGCTGATACTGCGGTTTTGGGAGGTAAGCAAATTGGTGTTTTTTTTAAAAGAGCATTCAATGGCTTTTTGATTCTAGACGCTAGAACATGTGATAAAATTTTAAGATCGGTATTAAGCAAGCTTATCGGTCTTAAGTTGTCAATAGTAAGAGTGAGTTAAGTTTAGGTAGCATCTTTATAATAGAGACGCAAATCGAACCCAGCACTTTTTCTTTTGCAGCTATTGAATTAAAGAGCTTACTGAGTTCTGGAGCAAAGAAGTCAATGTTTCTTTTGTATACTTCAGATGTTAATCCATCAGATATCGGGGCACTGTGGCTATTAAAGTTTGGAATAGCATATCTATCCTCTTGTTCTTTAAATTCATCTGACTTGAAATGCTTTTTTGATTAACTTATTATATGTTTTAGAAAACTGTTTGATGATTGTTTTGCATCCCTATCTTACAAGGCTTTTGAGCTTCTTTCCCGTTTAGGTTAATATTGGTTTTTGCAAATGAGTCTAATATTTCATCAATATCCTCTGTTACTTTCCCGTTACCGTTTATAATTGCAAAAATGCTCTTGTTAAGGTCTGTTAAAAAGATTTTTGGGAGCTTTTGAGTCTCCACAATTTAGATCTAGATAAAAGTTTTTCATTGAGTGAAATGTTGCCTTCAAGCGTTCGGTTTGGGCTGTTCGAGTGTTATCAATCTCAATGATTTCTTTCAACAAATCTATTTTCTCTTATCTCTGAAGTCAAGATACCTTAGACAATCCCTTAGTTTAGCTTCGAAGTTCGTGTCCTTTATCATTAAAATTTTGAGATACCTTTTCCATTAGTCCCGAAATCTCAAGCGAATTTTTGGATCATGGATAATATATCCTAGTTTCCAGTGCTTCTTTACGTAACTTGGCTGTTGGTTTTTTCTTTGAATGTTTTTAACTGCAGAATGTAATGTTGGCTGAAAGGTGTTATAATGGCTGTGACGCTTTCAACTTAATCGCATTCGTTGCTGAATATGTAGTCAATGCGAGACTCTTCGTTTTTCTTTTTATCGAAATGTGCTTTAAGTCTTTTGTTTTGTTTTTGAAAACATCAAAGCATCCCATTGAAATAAAATAAAGCTGTCGCTATCTTGTTGATATCTTTTCAGTCTGCTGTCTCCCGTACTAACATTACATGTAGCATCAATTGGATCAATTGCCTTAAAATCTCCTCCTATCCACATTGTGAAGTCGTTCATAAAATTTTCAACAATTCGGGCAAAGGATGAAATAATATCTGTACCTGGGTATGAAGGGTTCAGGTTAGTTGTTCCAGAAACCTCTTTTGTTAAATTATTCTTTGTTAAGATCAATGACGCAATTTTTCCCATGACTTCTTTTCTCCAATTATAGGGTACAAGTAAAAGGAGCCCACCTAATTTATCAATCAATGGCTCAAAATTGAACTGTATTTTAAAACGAGTTAAAACGGCTTGATGTTTCGTTCTTTGTCTATCTATTTTTGTTTCTTGAATGGCGATTACACATCTGTTTTGTTTTATTTTGTTCCTGAAATGGGAAACAGGCTCTAACAATTGCAAGTGGGAGCGCAGACCACGACAATTAAAGGTAACAAAAATAGTCATTTTTATATACAATATTTACAAAAAGTCAAATATGTTGATGGGTGGTCTGGCTGTTGATTCTCTGTACGTTGAATGTTTTCATTATTTAAGTATTTATTAATCTTACTTGGTTTGAGCAGAACCTCAAATCTACTAGGCGCCTCAATTGGCGATATGTTTCGTTGCCTTTTTTAGTAGCTCGTCTTCCTTTCTTAACTTGCTTCCAGAACTCCGCTTCATGATTGCGGTAACTCTCGTTTTCGTCTATTCCTAAGTTGTTAGGAGGGGATTTGTGCGGGCTTGGGTTTGAATCCCTCATTGGCGACTCTAGTACATTGGTCTCATATCAACGGCTCGATCCCGGCACTGGCTACTCTAGCTCATCGGGGCAGCTCGATTCCCGCATTGGCGACTCAGGCTCATTGCGGCGGTTCGATTCCCGTACTGGAATATTGCGTTCAATTTTGTTTGAGTGTCTATTCATTTGTGCGCTTTGTGCTATCTTTTTCAATGGCTTCAATCGACATCATTTTTTTTTGGTGGCCAATGGACACTTGTTTATTTGCTCACAATGCGAACACGAGTGCAGTGAAGGCGTGTGAGCATTGAAAGTTATGTCTAGCCAACAGTTTTCGGCCAGTGGCAGACTCGAATGAGCACTCTCGCAGCGCATTTTGGTCTTCTTCGTTTTTAACTTCTAAGAGAATAGACGCATTGCCATTGTAATGTTCTCCTTCAGGCAATTTATTTTTTTGGCGATGCAGTGGCTTTATAGGCTCGACATTTAATGGCAGTTCAAGTTTCTCGATGAGCGTTTCGTCATCTAATAGAAATGGAACCCTGCTCATTCTAAGCATTACTTTCTTTGGAAATCCTTCATAGTCAGCGTGCCAATATTCATCCATCTGCAGTAGGAAACATATTTTGTTTCAATAGATAAAGTCCGTTTATATGTTTACATCATCTGCCGTTTCGATCAGATTGGTATGCAGTTGTTCATCTTTCATAGCTGTTAAGGTCTTTGTCAATGTGATTTTGTGTCAATGTTTTGGCCGAAAGCCAGTGAGAATGCTGCTTATCACCTCACTTGAAGACTTCTGAAAGGTTTCAGCGTTTTTGAAGTGATGTTTTGTGAACGGTGTAATAATTTTCATCTTTAGAGTGCTTGGGTATTGCTTGGAATGCTTGGCTTTGGTATTGCGGCTGATATTGTTGCTGATCCATTTTGGACCGCTACCAGGGAGAAGGCGTTTTAATTGTTAAGTAGATTTGACAATGCACTATTGATTTCAATGAAGTAAAATGAAACAACTCTTTTAAGAAAAGTATCACTCCCAAAGGACGTTCTCACACAAATTGGAGAACTTGCTTGTGGCTTTCTTTTCACACTTTTAGGTACTGATCCAAAAGTGACATTATCAGCGTTTTAATCATAATCACAACAATTGGGCAATTCGCCCTTCTAAGGCAACCTGCCCTTTCTTCATCAGCTCGAACACTTCCATTGTCCGATCTAACTGCTTCTTTGGACTGTATTTATTGGGCTTCTCTTGCACTCGCTAGGGCCATTTCACAAAAACTGTTGCTCCCCAACTTCAGTAGATCAGTTCCTTCATACATGAGGACTTCAAGAGTTCCTCTTCATCGCAAACTTCAACTGCTCTGACGTAGCCAATCGATTTTTTCAATCGATTTTCTTAAAAAACTCTTAAATTGTGCCAGGATTTGGCAACTGACGTCCAATCGTGATATCATTCTTGTCATGAGATGCCGAAATTGATCCCATGAAACTTTAATTGGTTAAACAGAAAAAAACGGATAAAAGAAAATCGTTCAGAAAACCTTGAACTTAAGTCTACTGTAAGTGACACGATCATTTGAATGCAGCTAATTTATTTTGCTAAGTACACTTTTTCATTTTAACTTCTGTGTGGAACACTTTTGAAAAGTAATTTTTTTAGTGCAACTAAAAAGAAATGCGTCACATTAAGAGTGTTATCCTTTAAAAAAGTCTCACCTGGCAACCATTTGCCGCCGAGCAGCAGCAATGAGCATTCTTGTCCTTATATAAACCTAAATCTGCTTTATATTGGTCTTTCGGTTTATCATTTTTTACCAAATGATCAATCGAGTGGGAATTCGAGTTCACCATCAACTTATCGGTTCAAGACCTTTTTATTTTTGAGTCTTCCCTTTCTTATTCTCCCTGAATTTTTTTTTCAATTGAGTCACCAATAATTTAGTGTTTTTATCTTCTGGTCAACCCTATCATCTCTCAGCTTTCACAACTTTTGTTTTGTGCATTTTTGCTTCTTTGCCTTGTACTTCAAATTCTCCCTCTGAGTGAAATTTGGTGTCGTTTTTCCTAGTGCTTTCGATCAACACCATTTTGCCCTCGTCCAGCAAAGTTTTAGCCGAATTTCTTATCCCTGGACTTTTTTCTGTTGATCACCATATCTGCTGTCGAATGCGAACAGACACGCCAAGTCGTGAGGAATCTCCACGTCCGTTCTGCCAAACGTTAACATTCGGTCGCTTTTTTTCCATTACTCGTTCTGAACATTTTCGATGTTTACTAATATTTTTTTCCAATTTTTATCGAAGATATAGATGTAACCATTTGAAAACCCTAGAAATTTAACAGCCCAGCTTTTTTGGTTCAGGTTTCTTTAGCAGACCACCACCAATTGAGGTGCACTTCTTGTATTTTCAAATTGAGAGCAACTCAGCAAGAACCAAGAAGGCTTTCTTATTCGGTACTTATCAATTCTAAATTGAATATATCGAAATATCGGACAATATAGAAGACAGAAGTCAATGTAGTCGACAGAATTTAAAACCGAAAACGTAGCTGATAAATTACCAGAAAATAGCCGCGATTGCTTGGTAGAGCTGTGGTCTCAAAGCTAGTGTCAAATATAACAGACTGATGTCGGACAAATTGTTCTAAAACGGTTAGTGGCAGTCCAAACTGATTGCAGCCTGCTTCTGTGGGGGGGGGGGGGGGGTTAACTAATTGCACGAAGGAGGGCATCAAATTCAAACGATGTCATTAGAAGTGTCAATCATAACAGACTGATGTCAGATAAATTGCTCTGAATCGATTAGTGGCAGTGGGAATCTATTGCAGCCTGCTTCTGTGGGGGTTAACCAATTGCGCTAAGGAGGGCATCAAATTCAAATGATGTCATTATAGATTATTATATAACACTATAAACATTAACCTTTAAAGTAAAAATGCCTCCATTCTCGGCGCTTTTCATTCGACTTATAGTAGTGAACTGCCGCCAATTGAGTTCAGCTGCTTGAATTGTTGGAGGAGATGTGTTTAGTTTGCTCAAAACGCAAAAAGTTAGAGCAAAATTCACCCGGAAAACAGTCGAGCGAATTTTTTGCATAACAAAGACAAAAACGTTTACAATCATGGCCTCAAACTGCGTTAGAGAGCTTTTAATGACCTCTGCAGTTTCACTACCTAAATAAAATTCTCATAACCATACCGCCTCAAAGCCATGTGACTTGAAAAAACAGTCGCACACCAACGTCTGATAAGACAACCCCAGGCTAAAATGATCCTTGATCTGACATCACCGTACCAGACCAAAATGACGTCTGTTATCACCATTTCAGGCCAAAATGTGCATTGAAAGTACACCACCGAACTGAAATATGCTTTACCAGACCGCTCCAGATCCCTGTGACTTCTGAAGAAATTACAGAACGAATTGACGTCTGAGGAATCTCCTCGTCCGTCCTGCAGAAGGGTAAAATTTGGTAGCTTTTCTTTTTCTATTACTCCTTCTGAACGTTTTCGCTGTTTACTAATGTTTTTTTACCAATTTTTATCAAAGATATAGATGTAACCATTTGCAAACCCCAGAAAATTAACAGCCCAGCTTTTTTTGGTTCAGGTTTCTTTAGCAGACCACCACCAATTGAGGTGCACTTCTTGTATTTTCAAATTGAGAGCAACTCAGCAAGAAACAAGAAGGCTTTCTGATTCGGTAGGTATCAATTCAAACTTGAAAATATCGGACAATATAGAAGACAGAAGTCAATGTAGACGACAGAAGTCAAAACAGGGAAAACGTAGCTGATAAGTTACCGGAAAGTAGCCGCGATTGCTTGGTAGAGCTGTGGTCTCAAAGCTATTGTCAAATATAACAGTCTGATGTCGGATAAATTGTTCTAAAACGGTTAGTGGCAGTGCAAACTGAGTGGAGCCTGCTTCAGTGGGGGGTTAACTAATTGCACGAAGGAGGGCATCAAATTCAAACGATGTCATTAGAAAAGTCAAATATAACCGACTGATGTTGGATAAATATCTCTAAAACGATTAGTGGCAGTGCGAATCTATTGTAGCCTGCTTCTGTGGGGGTTAAATAATTGCGCTATGCCTGCTTCTGTGGGGTTTAACTGATTGCGCTAAGAAGTGCATCAAATTCAAATGATGTCATTATAGATTATTATACCACTATAAACACTAACGTTTAAAGTAAAAATGCCTCCAATCTCGACGCTTTTCATTCGACTTATAGTAGTGAACTGTCGGCCATTGATTTCAGCTGCTTGAATTGTTGAAGGTGAGAAGTTTAGGTTGCTCAAAACGCAAGTTAGAGCAAAAGTCACTCGGAAAACATTTGAGCGAAATTTTTGCATAACAAAGACGAACACGTTTACAATCATTGCCTCAAACTGCGTTCGAGAGCTTTAAATGACCTCTGCAGCTTCTACCTAACCAAAATTCTCATCACCTAACTGCCTCAAACCCAAGCGTTTAAAGAGAATTTCTCCAATCTGACTTACGGGCACGATTTTTGAAACTCTACACCCTCGGATGGTATCGACACGTAACCGATTCTGAGATGCGCTAAAATTCGAGGTATGACACGAAAACAGTATAATCCCCCCAACCAGAGGACTATTCAGAAAAGTAAAAACAATTCTGAACTCAGGAAATAAGCTTCAAAATGACATAACTTTCCTTAGTTATATCTCCGAATAAAAATTGGCGATTCTCTCCTCTGAGGGTCAAAATGGACGCACTTTGGCATCTCGACGAAAACGCTAAATGTAGCTGTTTGACCACATTTTTTGGAATAATATTTTTATATAATCGTAAGGGGCGTAAAAAAGCGTTACAATGAGCTATACTAATTTTTAGAACAAGGACTAAAGAATTTTTAAAATTATGAACTTTTAATTGTCGTTTTTAACCGATTTTGGTGAAAAGTTTGGCTGTGTGAAATTATAGCAAGCTTTATTATATTATATTATCTAATCAGAACGTCATATAATAAGCAAGATGTTTTGCTATAGAATTCATAGGTTAGAGGACTTTGTAAAAAAACTATTGGCTGAAGATTCGCAAATTGATGTCATATATGGGTTTGTTGAATACTTTCGAAAAAATATATTTTGTCAATTTTAAAGCCCATTATGTTACCTTGCTAGAAAGAACAAAAAACAAGCTTTGATGTGGGTCAAAAAACTTAACTTTTCACGCTTTAAACGAAAATTTATTGGTGAAAGAAATTCCCTTTTGCGACGTATTTGCAAGGTATTTGCTGCTTGATTTGAGTGTAGTCAAGGTAATATCAGTACATCCGGCTATATATTTCGTGAGGAGCGACAAAATAAAGAAACAAAAATTTAAGACCGAAGTTTTAGACATTCTTAAAATTAATTACTCAAAAGGCGTGTATGTTTTTGAGATATGTACAAAAAACAGTCTATGTAGCAGTGGTAGTTCACGGTTCCAATATGTTTCTTTTTGAACAACTGCGTGATCCGATGAAATTTCTCTTTTGAGATCGAAATATATATTGCCACTATTTGCAGCAATTCTTGAGTGGCCATACTTGGTGATTTGCAGTCTTCGTAATAATGGTAGTCTAGGTTTTCAATATAGTTTGCTTCAAACAGCTTGATCCGGTCAAATTTCTTTGAAAATTAAATTTAGATTTTAAGCGAAAACACGAGATTATCCAACTTCCTTTCTCGTAAAGATATTTGTCGTTCTTGAAGATACAGAGACTACGTATTAGTGGAAAATTTGGGCTACAATATGGTTCAATTCGAGCAACTCCTTGGTGCGATGAAAAAATCTCTTTTGCAATATGAAATAAGCAAAAAGCTGCTTTTTTCATGCAATGCTAGAGTGGTCATGCTTTATGATTTACGGTCTGCATTTTAATGGTGGTCTAGGTTTACAAAAGGTTCATTTGGAACAGCTCCTTGCTCCGATACTTTTTAAATACAGTAAGCGAAAGAGACCTAAATCAGTTTATAACGCCATTTCATCAGTAACAGTGGCCATACTTGATGATTTGTAGTCTACATTTAACTGGCAGTCTGGGGTTACAAAATTAAAAATATATACATTGAGCGAAAACGAGATTAAAAACAACAGACTATCCAATTTTTTTTCTCGTAAAGATAGTTGTTGTTCTTGAAGATCTAGATTTTATGTATGAGTGGCAAATTTGCTCTAAAATATGGTTCAATTGGAACAACTCCTTGATCCTATAAAAAATCTCTAAAAAAAAGAAATAAGCGAAAAAGAGACCAGAAATAGGAGATAAGGCTGCTTTTTTCCTGCAATGTTAAAGTGGTCATACATGATGATTTACAGTCTACATAATAATGCTAGTCTAGACTTACAATATGGTTCATTTTGAACAGCTCTTTGATCCGATAATTTTAAAATTAAGTAAGCGAAAAAGAAACCAAAATCAGTATATTAGCCACTTTTTCAACAATGCTTATGGTCATACTTGATAACTTGCAATCTACGATTTTTTGGCAGTCTAGGGTTAAAAAATTAAGACGATATATATATATATATATATATATATATATATATATATATTTATATATATATATATATATATATATATATATATATATTTATATATCAGGTAAAATCTAAAAAAAGAGTTTATCCAACTTTCTTTTTCGTAATGATAATTGTCGTTCTTGAAGATCTCGATTCTACGTATCAGTAGAAAACTCGGGCAACAACATGGTTCAATTCGAACAAATCCTCGATCCGATCAAGAAATCTCTTGCAAGTAGAAATAAGCGAAAAAGAGGCCAAAAATAAGACATAAAGCTGCTTTTTCTGCAATTTTAGAGTGGTCATTCATGATGTCATTTACAGTCTACATAATAATGCTAGTCTAGACTTACAATATGGTTCATTTTGAACAGCTCTTTGATCCGATAATTTTAAAATTAAGTAAGCGAAAAAGAAACCAAAATCAGTATATTAGCCACTTTTTCAACACTGCTTATGGTCATACTTGATAACTTGCAATCTACGATTTTTTGGCAGTCTAGGGTTAAAAAATTAAGACGATATATATATATATATATATATATATATTTAATATATATATATGTATATATATATATATATATATATATATATATATATATATATATATTATATATCAGGCAAAATCTAAAAAAAAGAGTTTATCCAACTTTCTTTTTCGTAATGATAAATGTCGTTCTTGAAGATCTCGATTCTACGTATCAGTAGAAAACTCGGGCAACAACATGGTTCAATTCGAACAAATCCTTGATCCGATCAAGAAATCTCTTGCAAGTAGAAATAAGCGAAAAAGAGGCCAAAAATAAGACATAAAGCTGCTTTTTTCTGCAATTTTAGAGTGGTCATTCATGATGTCATTTACAGTCTACATAATAATGCTAGTCTAAAGTTGCAATATGGTTCTTTTTGAACAGCTCCTTGATCCGATAATTTTCAAATAAAACAAGAAAAAAATCAAAACAGTATATTTGTCGTACAGAAATCGTTTTCTGTTGTCGAGAGTGTTTGATGAGAGAAATTACGATTTTAGTTAACGCGAAATGTTCAGTGATTTCGCGGAGCGTTTCCACTACTAAATTTGTATTTAATAGACTAATCTTTCTGAGCCTCACTTTTGAGTTGTATTCGCGTCGCGATTACAACGTAAACTTTTAGACTTGTATTTCGCTTAGTGAAATTAGGATTAGATCAGATATTTTGAATTGAACGATCTGCGCAGCGAAATTCGAAATAAGAGAGAGTCAACTGAAAATAGAATTTAGATTCAGGAGAATGAATATATATGAACTAAAGAAATTTTGATCAGCGATTTGATCATAACATATCATAACTTTAAAAGGAAATCTGCGGCAAAACAAATTTACAGACAGCATGATCAGTCAATTAAACACGACATTACAGTAAACAAATTAACAGGCATGAACAAGGAATATTTGATCTTCACATCAAGATTAAACAAAAATAATAAATGACTAAACTGATCTAAATTTAAGGTTAAATGAAATTAGAGGATTTAGCACTACAATTGTCAATGACCATTGTATGACTATCACATTTCCCCCTCGACAAAAATAAACAAAGAAGTATGTTTTCGAGAAAATTAATGAAATATGTACTGGTTACTATAAATAATACTATAATATTTGTGAAGTGTTATTTAGTCAGAGTCACTTTCATGAGTGCATTCCGCTTCACGAACTGTCATTGAACGTTCAGATCCTTCATAATTCGGAGACATAGTATTGTGTCGGAAACGTTTGGACTGGCAAGCAGGGGCCTACTGAGAAATCCGTTTCTTCATTTTGATTACGAGCAGCTGTTTTTTGAATTTTTGACACAATGGATTTATTTTGTATCTTGCTGCTTAATCATTTGCCTTCGCTTTTTGTCTCGAGGGTGCAGAAGTGGATGATACAGTCGGCGGACAAGTCTGTGTTGATGCTAGTGATTCGTCCGACTCTGTTATAGATGGGGACGAGCGGTTACGTTTATGTGATGGTTGTAAGGCTTCTGTATCTTTTGAAGCTGCCTTTCGTTTTTGGTCGTGTCGGCGGCTCCGCGATTACGATAGATGTCTGTGGCAGGGTCATTGGTGGCGCGAAATTGGTCACCGTTTCTCTAGGTGGCTGCGGCGGTGCGGGGACTATCGTTTTATTTGGTTTCGTCGGCATGCGTACCCGTAATGCTCTGGAAACATTTGAATGGATGGACGAAACTGCACTCATGTCATCAGCGATTCTTTTATGTTTAATCTTTTCGTTCCTTTTTTGTTTTCGTCTTGCTTCTTTGGCGCGTTGGTTAATAAGGTCTTCCGTAATTTTTCCCGTTGGTACTTTGGGTCGCCTGTCAGCGTAATTTTTTTGGTCTGTCTGCCTCTCTGCTTTCGTTCCAAATTTAGCTAAATCAGAGTTTCTTATTGTCACCTCCCGTTTTCCTGGTTCCTTTATTAATGATGTGTATGAATCGGATTTGATCACAGAGGAACCGGGTACTAGTACCTCGTATAGTCCGTCCAGATTCTTTTTAAAACGCTTATTCTTTGGCTTTTTCTTCGCTAGTTTCAATGTCAGTGAAGCCTCAGTCATAGGTACTGCTTGACCAACATCTGGGTGTGTGATTACTCTTGACTCTTTATTAGGGTCTTCGTTGCACCTTCTCACTGCGTCCTTGCGGAGTCGATCTCTACTCTTTTCACTATCGATACCGCTCCTTGCATCATTGTCCCACTGCTCATCTGAGATTAAGTCGTCCCAGCGAACTGTCTCCATGTCTAAATATTTTTTCAAAATTGGTTTATATGTGAGAGTACCAGGATCAGGCTCAGTTGAGATATTACTTAGTGGAGTATTTGCTTTGCTACCAAAATGCGCTTCAAACGGTGAAATATTAATTGTCTTTTGGCGACATATGCGGAGTTGATAAATACTTGAGTTTATCGTTGCTTTCAAATAAAAGCGGTTTCGCGCCGCCGTTTTAATACAAGCTAAACGATTCTTGATTGTTTGTATTAGCCTCTCAACAAGCCCAATTGCTCTGTGGTCGTGTATTGGAGCTTCAATTAACTGTATATTATTTGGATTACAAAAGGCTTTAATTTGATGGCCAATTCAGCACTGCGCTTGATCTAATCTAATCGTACGGGGAATTCCGTGTAGCAAAACATACTCTTGAAGAAATTTCAAAATGTTTTCGGCGTTTGCTCTGTCAAATACCTCTACTGTTGGAAATAGAAAACCCATCTATGCATATGAGAAATAAACTTCTTGATTCTTTTCATTATAAATTAGTCCGTCAAAGTCAGTTTGATTTTCTTCATTTGGTACTTTACATAAATTTAATGGTGCCCATTTGATAGAAGGAATGATAGACTTTAAATTTTTGCCGATTTTGACGCAAGGGTTACATTTGGCCTTTTTTGTGATGTCACGATGCATGTACGGCCACCATGCATGTACCGCCATGTCCGTCATCCCCCAACTCCCGGGATGTGGCATGGATCGCTTCCACATAAGCGTCCTTCCGAGTAATCCGGTCGTCGATACACACACAGCCGTTTTTGTCGTGGAGATCTTTCCAAAAGCTGTGTATGTAGGTACTGATCTGACGGCACCTGTCCTCGTTGTCTGTTAGTATGCAATCGCGAATTTCCTTGAGGGTTGCATCCTTTGAAGTGAGACTTGCCATGAGTGTACTTGAGAAGATTTTCGACAAGGCAAATTGAAAAGCGTTGGTGTAGAGGTCGTCTGTTGAGGGTGATGTCACTGTCTTTGTATCCGTATTTGGGGTAGAAGGTGTAATTGCTACTGATGGGGCTGTAGATGGGCCTGCTTCATCGGCGAAGCTTACTTTGGATGGAGTAGAGTGCTTAATTTGCAGAAGTGTTTCCTCATCAGACTGCGGCATCATCAAAACGTTGTGAAAGCTATTAGCAATTCGTTGAAAATTATTGAATTCTTTATCCAACTGATCGGTAGATTGATTTAAGGCAAAAAGCGAGTGAGGAATGTTTTCGATTTTGTCATTAGAATGGGAGTTATTTGGTGTTAATTCGCTAATTGTATTGCTATTTTGCGTAATTTCAGAATATTCTCGATTTCGCGGTGCAAATGCGCTGCAAATTTTGTCATTGGAATGCGGATTGTTCGAGGCCGGTTTTAAAAGTGGATTTCGAGCCGCAAAATCAGTATAATTTTCTGCATTCAATAAAAAGCATTTCGCACTGCGTTTAATTGCGTCCAATTTGGCAACTATGAGTTGCTCATCATAAGTGGAAATATTAACAGCTTTTTGTTGTAGCTCGCGCGAAATATAATCTACCAGTCCCATTTTCGAGCCAGGAAGATGATCTATTGAGAAATCAAAAGGTAAAAGTCTATCGACCCAACGTGTAAGAGGACTATTATACGATTTGTTAGCTCTGTTTTCTCTCATTATAGATAATAATGCTCTGGGATCCGTTATAACGGCGAAGGGCTTACCATAAAGGTTGAAATATTCAATGGATCAAACGACACCCAATAATTCCAGCTCATTAATGCTATATCGATCTTCAATTGAATTTATGAAACGCGATGCAAAAGCTACCGTGTGCCATCCGTTCGGAGTTCGCTGTTCTAATGGACAGCCCAAACCTTTTCGAGAGGCATCGGATTTTATCCGTGTTTCCAAATCCGGGTTAAATTGTTTACTTTCCGTTGTTTTAATTTTCGTTTTTATCAATTTAAAATGCTGTTCATGCTCATCTGTCCAAACAATTTTTGTATTTTTCTTAAGTAGAGGTCTAAGTGGATGACACATTTGAGACAAGTTTGGTATAAATTTGCCTAGATGATGTACTGATCCCAAAAAAGATCGCAAATTTTTGAGATTTGAAGGTGAAGATAATTTTTCAATGGCGTGTTTTATTTGATAATGGTGTTATGCCCGATTGAGTGATACGATGTCCGAGCCATTCAATTTGATCTTTCGCAAAATGGCATTTTGCTAAATTAATTCGAAGATTTTCCTGGTCAAGTTTAATAAACATTTTCGTACAAGATCGAGATGGTTTTCAATTCTACCTCAACTCACTATCAGAATATCGTCCAGAAAACAGAATGTATTAGTCAGGCCGGCGAGCGTAAAATTGATTGCTTTCTGAAATTCGGCAGGCATATCCGTTAATCCATAAAACCCCGTTTTAAAGCGGTAAGTGCCAGTCATATCCCCGCTGAAAATATTAAAATTACAATGGTGGGCCGTATCATTATCCAAATTTAATTGGCTATAAGCGTACTGCAAATCTGATGTCGTAAAATAGGGCGTTTTTTGCGGTGCGCTTGACAGTGTCTGTGAAATGGTTTGAATCAGAGAATCGTTATTTGGCATCTGGTACCTATTTTTATTGATTTGCTTTGTTCAAGAGCTTCGAATCGAAGGCTTTTTCGATTGATTGGTCCGTTTTGACTGTGATAGCAATTGGGGAAATGAAAAACTGGTCGGAACAATTTGATAATTTTTCAATATGTCCTTTATTTAGAAATTTTTCCAGTTCGATTTTTGCTTTTGGTTGAAGATGGATCGGTATTTTTCTCCCTTTTTGGTGTGTGACACGATAATTTCTAAGAAACTTTGAGTTGACAGTATGATGTTTTTATTTTCCAGTTCTCGAAATTAATTCCGGAAATTCTTTAGCTAGAGAATGTTTCATTACACAAGGTGTTTCGACTGTATTTACTTCTGTTTTTGGTCAAGTCTTTTGTGAAATAGTTATTCCTAATTGATCAAATAGATCAAGTCCAAGAATAGGTCTGAAACCGTCTGCGACTACCGTGATTTTTGCTTTTTGAATTTTCCAATCATTACAGCTAACTGCTGTTTTCAATGTTCCGAGCGTTTCAACTATATCGTAAGAGAAGGATTTAAGTTCGAGTGGTTTTTTCTCTGACCATTGTGCTTGCATACAGTTAAACATTATCTCTTTAGCAAGTGACATATTTTTGATAGTGCACTCACTACCAGAATCGAGAAGCAAATGGCAGCCTGTATTTCCAACTGTTATTGTTATGTTTTGCAAAGCGATCGGGGGTGTATTAAGGTTTTCCACCATTGCAGCAAAATTGTCGTCAGAAGAGTCGTTTTCAGAATTATGCTGTTCATTGTAATTTATAAAATTAACATTTTGACTTTCCGATTGTTCTGTTTTTTCAGAATTTCCTAAATTATTGATGCCAGTATCTTGACAAGATTTTTTTGTGTTATTTACTTTTTTCGACATACCGCTGCGAAGTGATTGAGCAGACCACAGTGATTACATTTCTTAACCAGAGCAGGGCAAACCTGACGATGTGTTGAAGTCCAATTCTGGCCACAACCTCTACACTGGCTATTCGCTGCTCTATTGAATGAAATTATTCCTGACTGATTTACACGGGCATTCGCGCCGCGGAATCTATTGAATGATTGTATTGCATTGATTGCATTGACATTTGCATTTTTGTTGGACGATATTCGTTGTTGGTTTTGATATTCCATCTTCATATTGACAGCTATACTGATGGCTCTGTCCGGATCTACTGTATGACGAAGGAGTTCTCGTTGAATATCGTCATCCAACATATTGGTGATGAAAATGTCTCTGATTATCACTTCCTCACGATTTTCGAAATCACAATTTTCTGCTAATTCTTTCAAAATGCTGTAGAATTGTTCTACCGTTTACGCTCGCTTGTTTCCTCGAGAAGAAAACATAGCGATCGAAAGTGATGTTTCGAGGTCGAATGAAAGCTATTTCCATCGTTTCTCAAAGTTTGAGAGTAGAGAGGTCGTAGATGTTATCATGGGGAAATTTTTGCGTTAAAAGACGTCTTCCTTCCGTTCCAATACTGAGGTACGGAAGTGAAACACACTTTTGATCGCATAGGGGCCATTGTCTTTCACCACACAAGACACCTACCTCCGTGATTTTTCGGCTTTTCAATTCCCATTGAAGCTTCAACTGACTGTTGCGGATTTGACTATCCCGTTCTGTTTGCTCTGTTGCATCCTCGATGGTCATTTGATATTTCGGCTCTGCCGGTAGTCATACGTGTGTTGGCTTTGGTTGATGTAGTGTGTCCAGCGTTATGTTCTCTTTTGCGAGAATTGCTAGCTTCACTTGGATTCGCCACTTCTCCATCTTGTTGGAGGGTCCGATGTAGCCCGTTCCCAAAACGGTTCAATTGAAAGTGGGGTCTTGCGTGATTCGCGAGCTGACTGCGCCATGCCGTAAAGAAATCGTTTTCTGTAGGCGAGATTGTTTGTTGAGCGAAATTACGGTTTTAGTTAACGCGAAGTGTTTACTGATTTCGCGGAGCGTTTCCACTACTAAATTTGTGTTTAATAGACTAATCTTTCTGAGCCTCAGTTTTGTGGTATTCGCGTCGCGATTACAGCGTAAACTTTTAGACTTGTATTTCGCTTAGTGAATGTTATACTGATACACAATGAGTATAGTCAATTGAATTGCAAATGCTCTCGTACAAGTTGAGATAGGCACTTGCGCCGCGAATGGCAAGTTTAGTCGTTACGTTCAGTTGATTATTTTCTAGAATGGGCAATCGCGGTGCGATTGACTATAGTCGAAACTACATAGCTCAAATGAGAAGCGTTTGCAAGAATTAAATTAAACTGAGCGTTAGCGCTGCAAATTGGAGAATGAAGATTAAGAATGATACAATTTAAGAAAGAAAGTTTGTTCAAAGTTTAATCACACATAACGGAAGCAACTCATGGATTTGTTTATATCGTGAACGAATGTATTTCCTTTACAGACAGAGTGAACAGACAAAAACTGCTAAAATGGGAGGAAGTGTACATCAACTGAATTTAAATGGCATTTGCCCTTCAAATGGAATTTACAACAACTAAATAAAATTAAATACGGATATGGATACATGAAGGGTATCCATTGCCGTATGACATTTCCCCCTCTTGGAGAGAAAATAAATTACTAATTAAAATCAGAAAATTAATAAATATTCACCGGTTACTAAGTAATAAAATATTAAATAATAGATAAAACAAAAACTTATGAAAGTTTTGCTTTATTCAAGTTTATTCACTATCGCTGTTTTCTGCATTTTCTGCCTGGAGAACAGTCATCTCCCGTGGTAGATTTTGGGGTTCCTCAGCCCATTCATTAGAATCTCTCGCAACTCCAATGTCCTGATTATCGGTGTAGCCTTCTGTGCTTCGAACTTTTTCAATAATTGTTTGACTTCTGGGTCTTCTTCTTCAAGGTTCGCTTGCTTTTCCGAATTGAAGAAGTATCGGAATCTGATGTGTCGCTAATTGTGAGTTGGCGTTTTGAAGTTTTCCGCAAAATGGGTGTAGGCTTTGGTTGCACTGATGAGGCTATTTGCGCCCCAGATGGTCCTGCCGTATTTGATGTAGCCAATTGCGGTGCGATTGGGCTAAATCTAAGTATTTGCGTTAGATCGGGTCTATTCAGGAATGCCTCGTCGTGTTTCGGATTTCTCTTGGGAATTCTCATTTTTAACGATCTTGCAAAATTACTGGCGGTAGAGATACATGACCGTCTTGATGAAACAACACTCACATCATCCGTTTGTCTCTTATTACGTTTAATCTCTTTGTCACCAGTGTTTTTTCGAATAAGATCTCGCTTGTTTTTCTGGATTCTTTGTTCGAGGGTTTTTTTGTTGACCTTTTTCGGACGTCGCTCTATATATTGTGTGAGTTCCGTTTCTCTTTCAGCCCGTGTCCCAAATTTAGCGATATCCGAGTTCCTAACCCGTACTTCTTGTTTGTGCGGCTCTTTTTATCACACTCGTCGTGGGGCTTACTTTGCACACAGTGCTTCCTGGTGCTAGCACCTCATTTAGGCCATCCAGGTTCTTCTTTTGACGTTGGTTATCGTGTAGTTTGCGAGCCAACTTCACCTGCACGCTACGTTCCGAGCAAGGGATTGGGCGGCAAACGGCGTCTGAACTAATGAAACGTTCTTCTCCGTCGTTTCGTTTCTCTTGCTCAGTTCTTGCAAGGGTACTTGCGGCGCAAATGACACGCTCAATCTCCGTGTCAGAACATAGAGCCGTAGCCGCCCACTGTGCTTCTGTCAGGTAAGAGCGGCCCGGAATTGTATCTTCATCTAAATAATAATTAATTATTGTTTAATAATTGAGATTTTTACTATCAGATTTTGTTGTGATATTTGATATAGGTGTGTTACTTTTTCTACCGAAGTGTGCTTCAAATGGTGTGATATTTATTGTTTTCTGTTTTGATATTCTTAATCGTTGTATTATTGCTTTTAGTGAAGTTTCTAAATTAAATTTTTTATTTAATTGTGATTTCATGCAAGATAATTGTCGTTTGTTTGAATAATACGTTCTACTAATCCGATTGCTCTATGATCATTCGCTGGTGCATATATAGGTGTAATATTATTTTCAGTACAAAATATCTCAAACTTTTTTCCTGTGAAACATCTAGCTTGATCTAATCTAATAGTTCTAGGTACTCCGTGTTGATATATATAATTATTTAAGAATTTGATTACATTTGGGCCTGATGCATTATTTACTATTTCTGCTGTAGGGTCTTTAGAATATCTATCTATACTTGTAATAAAATATTGCTCTATGCCTTTCTCATTTAAAATTGGTCCACCAAAGTCTAATTGTATTTCGTCATTTGGTTCACTACATTTAGGTAGAGGTGTCCATTTGCGGTGCGGAATCACTGATTTGAGATTCTTACCAATTTCCGTGCAAGCTTTGCACTCACTGGCTTTTGCCAGTATATCTCTGTGTATGTAGGGCCACCAGATATTTTGGGCTAGGGAGAGCATGGCGAAACTTCCTGGGTGTGTGGAGTGGATATCTTCCAGCACCGCGTCCTTGATTGATTTCGGTATGGCAATTCTTTCATTGAGGCAGACACACCCATGTTTGACGCTTAAATCTCTCCCATATGAGAAGAGATAAGGGCTTATCTCTTGTAACCGATCCGCGTCGTTTCTGATCACACAGTCCCTTACTTCTTTCAGTATCGCATCCTTTCCTGTCAGTATGGCCAAGAACTTCTTACTGAACACTTTATTGAGTGTCTCAGTAAACATAATGTCGTCGGCCTCCTCTATCATACTACCAGGTGGGGTTTCTGTGTGTGATGTTGTATTGGATCCAGGTGTTGAAGAAGTCGTGTCTGAGAAGGTTACTCTCGCCTTTGTGGGGGTTGGTTTAGAGTGGGTTGCTTTGGCCTTTGACATTGTTTTTATACTGTTTATTGAATTTTTTGATGTGAGAGATTTATTGTGTTTATTCACAAAGTAGTGTTTTGTTGGTTGAATTTGGGCAAAAAGCGAGTGATTTTTGTGTTGGTGGTATTTATACTTAGGAGTTTGTGCTTTCGCGCTTAATTCAGTGTTGTTAGGTGGATTACTCGATTTAATACCATTAATGGGCTGTATTGGGGATAATTGTTCAGATTGTTCACATTCTTTACTGTCTGACATCTGCACCTCTTTTGCAGCGAATTAATTAATAGAATGTGAATTAGTGACTTTACGATTATTTAGTGCAAATTGTAATTTTGTAACTTTAAGTGGCATTTGCGACGCAAATGGGTGTTCAGAATGTGAAATAATTTTAGAATTGGGAAGTGTTAATTGCGGTACGAATGGTGTTTTCAATGGTGAAGTAGTTAATCGTGATGCAAATGCTTCCTTACAATTAGATAAATTAACACTTAGTGATGTGGGTAATCGCGGTGCGAATGGTCAATTACTTTTTGCAAAGGCAAATTTGACTTTAAAATGCTTTTAAATTTTTTAGTTGCTGTCTGTTTATTTATAATTAAGTGTTTCTTTGAATCCCGGATTTTTGAAATTGTTGCTACAACAAAATGTTCATCATATGTAGATATCTTTTTAGCTCTAGCAAATGGGTTCCTGGAAATGTAGTCGACGAGGCCCATCTTTGCACCTGGCATATGTTCAATTGTGAAATTGTACGGAAGTAATCTATCGATCCATCGAGATAGTCGACTATTGTATGATTTGTTAGATCGATGTTCTTTAAGTATAGACAATAGGGCTCTATGATCCGTTACTACCGTAAATTTTTTTCCGTACAAATAATTAAAATAGTCAATTGACCAAACTATCCCCAACAGTTCCAATTCATTGACACTGTAGCGTTCTTCCGTGGAATTAAGAAATCGTGACGCGAATGCTATTGGCTTCCAACCATCTGGTGTGTTCTAATGCTGCCCCCAATCCTGAACGTGAAGCATCACATTTTACGCGGACATCCAATTTTTGATTGTAATGGCTATTTTCTGTACTGTTTGCGATTTTTTTTAATCAGATTAAAATGTTTCGTGTGTTCATCTGTCCAGATGAATTTTACAGATTTCTTTAAAAGTGGTCTAAGAGGGTGACATAATTGTGCTAAGTGTGGTATAAATTTACCGATGTAGTGTACTGACCCTAGAAATGATCTAAGTCGTTTTAGTGTTGTTGGTGGTGGTATTGTTAAAATTGCTGCTGTTTTGCTCTCTAAAGGTGATATTCCAGTCTGTGTAATCTTATAACCTAGCCGTTCTATTTCCGATTTAGCAAAGTGACATTTCTGGAGGTTAATTCTTAAGTTATCGTCATCTAATTTTTTGAGACATTTGTAAACGTATGCTTAATGGTCTGCTTCAGTGCCGGTACTAACGATTATGATATCGTCCAAGAAACAGTATGTGTTTTGCAAGCCTATGAGTGTGTAATCCATGGCTTTTTGGAATTCTGCCGGCATATCTGTAAGTCCATAAAAACCAGTTTTGAATCTATATGTACCAGTAGATTCGCCACATATGATGTTAAAATTAGTGTTTTGCTGTGTCATGATGCATTTTTAGTTGACTATATGCATACTTTAAGTCTAATGTGGTGAAATATGCGTGTTGGCCGTTTTGTGTATTTGTAAGATGTTGTGAGATGGTATCAATTAACATTTCGATATTAGGCATTTGGTATTTATTTTTATGTATTGCTTTATTTAGTACTTTAGAATCTAATGCTAGCTTTATCGACTGATCTTTTTTCACTGTGATTACGATCGGGGAGATAAAATGTTCGTCAGAGCAACTAGATAGTTTTTCGATATGACCTTCAGTCTGTAATCTTTCTAATTCTTCTGACACTCTAGGTTGGAGATTTATCGGAACACGTCGACCTTTTTGATGCTTTGCTGTAAACTTTTGATGAAACTTTGAATTCGCTGCATGTGTTTTAGATAAGCCAATTCTTAAAATTAGATGTGGAAATTGCGTCGCGGTTGTCTCTTTAATTTTACATGTAGAATTATTGATGTCATAAACACATTTACCAGTTTCTGGTTGTTGTTGAACAACTGCAAGTCCTAATGTAGTGAACAGATCTCTTCCGATGATATTTTTGTGCCCATCGTCTACAACAGTCAGCATCGCTGATGTGTCTTTCCATTGATTGTAGATTACTGTGGTTTCCAAGTGCCCAATGACTTTGATTGGTTCGTTTGAGAAAGTTTTCAAATTCCTTTTTTCTGTTGTATCTGTTCATTTGGCTGATTTTGTGGATCGGATGATTTTGTTCGCTAAACTTTTTGTTATGATGCTGACGGCACTTCCAGAGTCAATCATGGCAGATGTTCTTATTTCCCCCATTTGAACTTCCACATTCAGTGGTTTCAATTGATGAACTGAATCAGAAGAAATCGCCGCTACATAGTCATCGGAATCACTATCGTAGTTTGAATCGTACACCTGTTCATACAATTGTTGATAGCTTGTTATATAGTTGACGGATTCTTCATCATCACTTTTTTCCGGCGATTGATCGATTTGGTTTACATTTGATTTTTGAGTTTTCTGTATCGGATTCTGCGACTTTTTCGGTTTGCGGCATTTTCTGGCGAAATGACCTATAATACCACAATTATTGCATTTCTTACCATTCGCGGGACAAATCTGCTTATGATTGTGACTCCAACGGAGACCACAATTCATACAAACACTCGTAAATTGATAATTTTGAGGGACAGTTGGGTAGCTTGTGAAGTCTCGTTTTGTTGAAGATCCATTCGCATTGCGATTGCGTACTGGGTTACTATTAATGAAATTCACAGAAGTAGTACCTGACATCAAGTTTTGGTTTATTTTTTGCTGATTCTGCGCTCCCATTTCCATTTGTATGGCTATCTCCAATGCTTTTGGTGGTTCTATTGTTTCCTTCAACAATTCCTTCTGTGTGTCGTGATCAAGCATATTCAATATGAATGCATCACGGATCAATGTAGTCTCTTCACTACCCAGAGTGCAATTTTCCGCCAATTCTATGAGACGACCATAGAAACTTTCCACCGACTCTCCTTTTGGTTGCTTACACGAGTAGAAAACGATGCGATCGTAAGTTATATTACGAACCTTTGTGATTGAATCCTCCATTGCCCGCCACAAGTCTTTAAAAGGTTGTTTCTCTATCTGAAAATGAGGGTATTTACTCTTGAAAATCCGCCGTCCCTCTGTACCAATGCTCAGATATAGCAACGATATCGTCTTCTGCTCACAAGTTCCCCACGGTTTGTCTCGACAAAGAATCCCAATTTCTTCAACCTTTTTACAACGGTTTTGCCAGTTTACTTTCAACTGCTGATTTCGAACTTTACGATCTCTTTCCGTTGCCTGTGTGTGGTTTTCTACCGGTTCTTCGTAGGTAGGTTCAGGCGGGTAAGTCACCGTTGCAGGGGGATCATTTAACAGGGTGTCTAATTGTATCCCTTCCTTAGCAAGTAGAGCCAGTTTCCATTGCTGCGTCCATTTTTCCCACGTCAGAGGAGGTGTTGCTGTCGGTTTCTTCCAAAAGGCTTCTATGTGCAGTGGTGTTTTCTTTGAGTCCGCTGCTGGCTGCGCCATGTTATACTCATACACAATGAGTATAGTCAATTGAATTGCAAATGCTCTCGTACAAGTTGAGATAGGCACTTGCGCCGCGAATGGCAAGTTTAGTCGTTACGTTCAAATGATTATTTTCTAGAATGGGCAATCGCGGTGCGATTGACTATAGTCGAAACTACTGAGCTCAAATGAGAAGCGTTTGCAAGAATTAAATTAAACTGAGCGTTAGCGCTGCAAATTGGAGAATGAAGATTAAGAATGATACAATTTAAGAAAGAAAGTTTGTTCAAAGTTTAATCACACATAACGGAAGCAACTCATGGATTTGTTTATATCGTGAACGAATGTATTTCCTTTACAGACAGAGTGAACAGACAAAAACTGCTAAAATGGGAGGAAGTGTACATCAACTGAACTTAAATGGCATTTGCCCTTCAAATGGAATTTACAACAACTAAATAAAATAAAATACGGATATGGATACATGAAGGGTATCCATTGCCGTATGACAGTGAAATTAGGATTATATCAGATATTTTGAATTGAGCGATCTGCGCAGCGAAATTCGAAAAAAGAGAGAGTCAACTGAAAATAGAATTTAGATTCAGGAGAATGAATATATATGAACTAAAGAAATTTTGATCAGCGATTTGATTATAACATATCATAACTTTAAAAGGAAATTTGCGGCAAAACAAAATTACATACAGCATGATCAGAGAATTAAATCACGACATTGAAGTAAACAAATTAGCAGGCATGAACAAGGAAGATTTGATCTTCAGATAAAGATTGAACAAAAATAATAAATGACTAAACTAAACTAAATTTAAGGTTAAATGAAATTAGGGGATTTAGCACTACAAATGACTATATGACAAATTACCATTGTATGACTATATCACAATATTAGCCACTTTTTCTTACGCTTATGACAATGCTTATACATTGATTTTACAATGCTTATGGCCATACTTGATAACTTGCAGTCTAAGATTTATGGGCTCTTTATGGTTACAAAATTGAGGCAGTTTAGTGTTACAATATGGTTCATTTTGATCAACTCCTTGATCAATATTTTTGGTTACATGAGATAAAGCTACTTTTTCTCAGCAATCACAGAGTGGTTATACTTGATGAAATACAGATACAGTCTACATACTGATGGTGGTCTATGATTACAATTTGCTTCACTTTAAACAACTCCTTGACCCGATAAAATTTCTAAGTTTTCGAAATTAAAACAAAAAAGTCGATTTTTCCAGGTGACATTCAAATGGACATACAAATTTGTGACATAAATTTTTTCTAAGGCTTGTATGTTGACCATTGTTTTTGTTAAACAATCTACATACTACTGGTTGTCTGGGATATCATTTTGTTCACAGCTCCTGGACCCATTAAAATGTTTCCCTCAAAGACAATATAAGTGAAAAAGTGGTTTTGATGATATTACCAATTAAGATATCAACTTCTTTCGAGGAACATTAGGTTTACCATGTTTTGTTTACAATGTTTTGTTTGTAGTCTGGGATAACAGTTTGTTTCCCCTCAAACATTTCAGTGACTCGAAATAATTTCCCTTTTTGAAATTGAAACAAGCGAAAAATTTGATTTCTAAGTGACATACTTACTTTTTTAGGAATGTTAACCCGACCATTCTTTTTGATTTGCGATCTACGTACAATTAGTAGTATGTAATATCAGGCTGGTTCTGAGCCGCAGAATATATTGTTTTGATTCTGAACAGTATGTTCTATTTTGATTTCACAAAAAATGTCAATTGTAGGAATTTTTTAAAATTATTACCACATTTAGGCATTTAATTATTTTTTTGTTTTTGTTGAAATATGGCAATGTATATATACGAAAATAGTGTCTGAATAATTCTTCATTTTTTCATAAATATTTTGGCGCTGTTTTGAACTTTTCAACGACGCGACTTTTTTCCTTGCACTTCTTCCTACATAACCATTTTTTGCCACATCTTGCATGATAACCTTTTTCTGCCATAATCTTGCAAGATAACCATCCAGTCTCGCCTGGGGATATCAAAAGATGTATAATAACTTGGTCTCCAATCAATTTTTGCTCATTATGATTGCATTGCTGCCTTACAATGAACAGACTGATCGCTAACATGGAATGAAATATTGGTTATTACTTTACTATTAATTTAAAACTCTTTCGTAAAAATAGGTGTTATTCATTATTAAAAAAGTAGATATTGGTTTTTAACTTTTCTTTCCTAGCTACAGCTCTTTGTTATCTAGCTACAAATCAGACAAATCAGTCTTCTGTAACCGATGAATAATCGAAAAGCTTGGTTAGATTTGAAGTATCTAAAGCTGAGACCAAAAAGACTTCAATTGCTCTCAAACGAAGTTTGTGGTAATCATATTAGTCTTTATATTTGATTTTTCGTCTGACCGGTTTTTCATCTCATAGGGCGCCTAATCAGTCTCTAAGATTGTGATTAAACTACACTGTTTTAAGGCGAGATTTTCATGGTGTGAAGGGCTGTTCGTAATCTGAACAGTTTGAGCACCCCCTCCACCATCGACTCAATCACAACCCCCCATTCACCCCGGGGCGCTTTTTTCCACCTGATGGTTTGGACCCCATTTTCGTCCACCATCCCTCCCAGACCTACTCCCTCAACCCCCACCGCCCTCAATACTTGTACCTCTGAGCCCCAGCTGGGTGCTACTGAAGCCGACCACTCGCCGGTCGTTTAAGAGCAATTTTCCCGACGCTAGTCGGTTATGTTTGAATAATTTGCGGGTTATTAATGTTTTTTATCAGATATTTGTTTGCACTACTGACGCAAGTGAAAATAATTGAAACTTTGATCTATTACTTTTTTGTGAAAACTGTCTATTTATTTTTCATGTGCAAAGCATTTGACAGGTTTTTCGATGCAAATTATCAATGCGTCTCAATGCCGCTTTACTCTGGGATCGACGGCTGAAATCTGCAACAGCAGTTAATGAAGGAGCTTTTAATTTATTTTTTGGGAAAAGCAAAATTTTTAGAATTTGCAAAGTACGCAATACGCGATTTCTAATTTTAATAATAGAAAAATACGCTTGTTTACATGCCTCTATTTACTGTTTCGTCCAATGACTGTAAACTTGTAACTGTTTCTGCTCTAATTTAAATTGCTACCTTTTATTTTTTATCTGAATCAGTCTTAAAGTTTAACGGTTTATTCGTTGTTCTTTTTTAACAAAACTTTCCTTCCAGTTTTTTTTACATAACGTGAGCTCCGTATTTGGGCTTAACGTTGACGCTGTTTGTATTTAGATCGAATATCGTTTCTGTTTTTAGCAAAGATAAAAAACAGTTGTTGTATTTTTAACGATTAGATTTGCAAATACTTTGTTAGGCAACGAAAATAATGCTTTGAATCTGTCTTATCCCAGTGGTTTCTTTGTTTTGCTTAGTTGTTGCTGCTAGAAAAGTCCAATTTATTGTTTTGGAGTTTGGAGGGCTTTCGGTTTTTGGAACAGCAAAATTCTTTTTGAATGTTTTCTAAGCGTCGTTCGGGAATCATTATTAATGGTTCTTTATAGCTATAACGGGTGCGTTTCTTAGCTATGGAATTGATCGCGCAATCTCTTGAAAAATTGCGATAAAGATTTTTGAATTGTAGGGCACGATGTTAATGAACTTTGAAAGAAGTTAGCAAGATTTTTCTTATTTTTTGACATAAAATGTTTCTACTGGAATTTTTGTTCAATTTTCTTGGATGGAATCATTTAAAATATCTAAAGAAAAGTATCAAGCTATTCTAAAAAACTTTGCGGACTAAATTATTTAATTGTAAAAAATCTTAAGTTATATGGCAGTGTGAAAGGGTAATTTTTAAAACGTGAAGTAGTTTACTCTACGATTCTTTGGTACTTTTTCTAGATATTTTTGTAAAGATATTTTACTTGGTTCTCAGAAAACAAGCAATTGGCGTTTGTTACCTTTATTGTCTTAAGAGGGGGTGCATAGATTGTATTGCATTTCTGGGTTTGTTGATCAATTATATGATAATTGCTATTTGTTATCTTTAGAAAAATTTGAAAAAAATATTAATGAAAAGTCAGCAGAAAATATTTAAAACTCACTTATTGCAGCGAATTCTTTATTTTTAAGAATTTTTTTTTTCAAAAAATAATTTTATTTTTCGCATATCTAAAATTCTTTTAATAAGCATATCCTTAGTTCTCGAAATTTTGTATGAGCTTGGTCCTGTAGTTTTCATTGTGGAACAGCTCAAATGATAGATTATTTTAACAACTGCGTTATGGTTTACAAATGGCGCACTCATGTGTGTTATCATATTGCAGGAGGCAATTGTTTCATATTTCATTTAAGTGCTTGCTATCGTTTCAGATTTTTGTATGGGTCTCGTGCTAGATATGTACCTCTCTATGATTCCTATATAGTTGAGCACTGTAAACGACCATGAGTGCGAAGATTCCCGGTTTTGTATTTGCCTCGACATGCTGTCGTCTTGCTAATGCTTTTGGGTCAAATCATATATCTGGAAGATCCAAATTCCTGCATTGTCTGGAAAAACGGTTCAGTAGCTCAATTGTTGACAGAAAATTGAACTATGCGACCGAATTTTCACAACGTAATAGTAATAATCTGTCTAGAACCCATGTTTCTTCGTCAAGAAGCTTGAGCTCTGCTTCTACAGATCCAGGAACCGAAGTTTCTTTGCTTCCTAGAGCAAGAAGGGCATTCATGTACGTACCTGGAGATAGTGAAAAGATGATCACGAAAGCTTCGCAACTAGTTGTTGACTCCATATGCTTAGACATAGAAGACGGAGTAGCCGAATCAAGCAAAGATAAAGCGAGAGAATTGATTGTTCATTCGTTAGATCACGTGACTTTTCAACCGAACGTTGACGTGTGTGTTCGGATCAACCCAGTTTCGAACCCGCGAGCTGTTGATGATTTAGATGCGTTGTTTACTGCCCAAAATGCACCTCAGTCTATCTGCGTGCCTAAAATTGAAACACAAGGTAAGCGAAGTGTGAGAAAATTCTTCGTCAGTTGCGATCGTTTCTATCACTTGTTATTTTGTCTAGTTGTTATTGAGCTGATTTTTTTCCCGAAAGTAATGTGTTAATAAAGTTATCAGAAAAAGATTTAAAAGCAAAAAAGATGCAAATTGTTTGCGTCAGAAATGAAGACATGTATTTGTTGCTATGTTTCAGTAAAGGTTAATTCAAGCAAGTGTAGCATTTATGGTAATGGAAATGATTATTTTTTCAACGACGGCCCCTTTTAGAGGCCCGATATTAATTGTAGATTGCATAAACGTTTATAGGCGAAGTCGAGTGGCTGATGAATAAAATATACGGACTTGCAGTTGACAGACCCCCAAATTACAAAGCCCATATTGTGCTCATATGCGAAACACCTCGAGCAATCCTCAATCTGGTCAGCATATGTACTGAACTGAACGAGCTATCAACTATTCTCAACTGCAACTTGGTCCCGGACTCAATAGTTTTTGGTTCTGATGACTACAGTGCAGCTATTGGTGCAACCAGAAGCGAAGACGCTACTGAGGTTCTTTACGCAAGGCAGAAGTTGCTTATGATCGCTAAAATGTTCTCCCTTCAAGCAATTGATATGGTCTACACTGATTTGACCAATGATGAAGGTCTGACCAAAACCTGCTTAGAAGGAAAGAAAATGGGCTTCAATGGGAAACAGGTTATAAATCCGAAGCAGGTAGAAACTGTTCAATCTTGTTTTTCGCCCTCTCCTGAAGAATTGCAGTGGGCAACTGAGTTGGTGGCTGAGTTTGACAAAAGATCAAGTGAAGGCGTGGGGGCTATTTTGTTTGAAGGCAGGATGGTCGATATGCCACTGGTCAATCAGGCTAAAAATATCCTGCGAGTTAAACAGAAAATGAATTTGTAGATGCTTTGTATTTATTATGTAATTAGAAATTATTCAAATTTCAATTTCTTTATGATAGCCGCTAAGCGATAGTTGGGGCTATTATAGACTTTCTCTTGGTTTTAACAATTCAAAGAATTTGAGTTGTATTGGGGCGCTGTCTTTTTAGGACTGGAAGAGGCGTAATGGCGATTAATTCCCCTCGAACGAAGGTCGAAGCAATTGTTGTAAACGTGCTGGTCTTTCTTCGTGCAAAGTTGTTGCTTGACCGTTTTGACTTCTCGATGAACTCTTTCGCCCTCGACTTTTTCGTTTTGTGTGAATGTTCCAAATTTCTCGTTCAGAAGTTTCAGCAGCTGAACTCAACTGGTGGAAGTTCGCCAAAATTAGTGTATTTTTTCACTTTAAATTTTATTAGTAGTTATATTGCTATATAATAACCTTAAATGGCGTCTTTTGAAGCCCCCTTCAGTGAATTTAGTTGGCTGATTTTTGTTAATTCATGCATGCAATTTCTACTGGATTGCGTGAGTGTTTTTAATAGCTATTATGGGCCTTCTCTTGGATTTTTTAAATTTCGTCAAGATTATTGTTACGACCATATGACGTCACAATCACTTCAAATCTGCTTTTGATTCATTCGTTCATGCCATTTCAACTGAAGTGCGTGCGTGACGTCATTTTTCACTCTTATTGGAGCCAGTTTTTTTCGCGTGATTAAGTTTTTGGTCACACGTGATTTATCTCACTCTCAAAAATGACTTCCTCACTCTGAAATTGACTTTTTGTTACTTTAATTCAAAGAGATAAGGTCAAGTGAGTGCGTGTCACTCCAAATTAAGGTCATTTGAGAGCAGCTGATAGAAGCAGCAATAAGTTATACGGATTCGTAATCAAAATATAACTTTTCAGAAATTGACAAAAAGAAATGTCTTAAGTATGTTTCTGTTTTTATCTTTGTGAGACTGCAGATCTACGAAGCTATTGCGGCTATTTTCTGGCAATCTGCCAGCTATGTTTAAAATAATTCTCGTGATTAACTTTTGAATCACATGTGGCTTTCTTTTCATGTCCCAAATGACTTTACTTCATTCACTATCAAAATGGTTTTTCCTTTGCTTTCAGTCAAGTAGATATTGATAACTAAGTATCTGTGAGTCTGATTGATGTTTATTTGAGAGCAGCTTAAAGAAGCTGCAATAATCAATGCAGATTCTTAATCCAAATATAGCATCTCAATTAATAAAATAAGACAAATTTCTTGGTATCTTTGAGACTGCAGATCTATAAAGCTATATCGGCTGTTTTCTGGCGATCTGCCAGCTATATTGTTAATACGGAGAACGAGATGTCGAGTGTTTTGAGTAAGAATCAAAGGCGCATTTTGAATCTGTTGTGTCTCCCTCTCTTTTCATGATCAGCCATTGCTTCCATCATTACATAGCATGGTACTCTAATTTAGCTTGAATAGGTGGGGGCGTAAATTTTGTATGCACTCTTAAGGTTTGAGCCGAAACAACAGGTGTCTTCCCTAGTTGATCTATAAAGCTATATCGGCTGTTTTCTGGCGATCTGCCAGCTATATTGTTAATACGGAGAACGAGATGTCGAGTGTTTTGAGTAAGAATCAAAGGCGCATTTTGAATCTGTTGTGTCTCCCTCTCTTTTCATGATCAGCCATTGCTTCCATTATTACATAGCATGGTACTCTAATTTAGCTTGAATAGGTGGGGGCGTAAATTTTGTATGCACTCTTAAGGTTTGAGCCGAAACAACAGGTGTCTTCCCTAGTTGATCTATAAAGCTATATCGGCTGTTTTCTGGCGATCTGCCAGCTATATTGTTAATACGGAGAACGAGATGTCGAGTGTTTTGAGTAAGAATCAAAGGCGCATTTTGAATCTGTTGTGTCTCCCTCTCTTTTCATGATCAGCCATTGCTTCCATCATTACATAGCATGGTACTCTAGTTTAGCTTGAATAGATGGGGGCGTAAATTTTGTATGCACTCTTAAGGTTTGAGCCGAAACAACAGGTGTCTTCCCTAGTTTAATGATGAATTTATGGTAGAGCTGTTTCAATAATTTTATGACTTTTGATTGATTACGTTTCTCCCCCTTGTTTCAGAAGTATGGTTAACCCATTTGAATTGTATCGAACATCTCTAACCCTTCTCGGCAAACCTCTGCTAACTTGCCGATTTTGTCAAATGCCTGTTACTCGAAAGCTAACAACGCAAGGTCATCATGATAAAGATGCCAACGATTTGCAAGAAAACTCTCAAAATGTAGACACTAAAAGATTGGATATAGCGATTATTGGTCATCCAAATGCTGGAAAGTCGACTCTAGTTAACAACTTGTGTGGCAAAAATATTATGCCGGTATCATCTAAAGTGCACACAACTCGAGCTGTCATGCATGGATATGTCACTGAAGGTAATGAGAAAATTTGCAGATCACTGGATCTTTTCCGTTTGTGTCCCCCAACCTAGTGGGTTCATATTATTTGCAACCCCCCCCCCCCGGAAAAGGTAGTTCGTAATAAAAAGATAAGTTCGTTTTTTTCTGATCGAAGTGACAATTTGTGTTCCTGATCTTTTAACGTGATTTTCCTGTCTAATATTTTCATTCCCGCTTTTTCTCGTGATACATCGCTGAAACTCATCTTCATTGAACCACTACTAATGGCGGACCTTTGGTTACCTTAGAAAATGTCATATAAACCCTCTGCAAAACTGAGGGACGCACTGCAAAGTTGAGCAAAGCCCTTATTTGCGACAAATTTGTCATCAAATTTCGGATTTTTCTCATTTTCAACGCTACGAAGACACCTTTTGTGTGGTCATATCACTGATCCGTTTTCTGAAAGGAGGTCCAGTGGATCAACCTCTTTTAAGATTTTTAAAAAGCTTAAACTTTTTCAACGCCATAATTATTTTGATCGATGCCTAGACTAGTCAAAGAAAGAAAGAAAGGAAAGAATTTATTTCTTTGATCAAGTACCAAATAAGTAACAGCAAGTACAAAAAATAAATGTAAATATTGACTCGTACAAACATGAGCCAAGTGGACAGGAAACTGGGTATTTAAACCCACACGCCCTGCCCTTAGAGACTCTGTAAACCAGGCATTAGGACTATTTCAACAAAGAAGTTGTTCCTATGATAACAAAAACATAGAAAAATGAAGAACTGGAAAAAACTTAAAACATATTTTGCTACATTCGTCAAAAATTAACAGCAGCCTAATTAAAGCTCAAAGCTCGTTAAAACTTCTGGAGGCCTCCAAAATAAATTAGGTCTTCAAATTTTTCTAAGTTTTTCAGAAGCAATTTTAGCGGGAAACTCGGAAACTAGAAGGAATTGAGAGCTCCAATTTTTCCACAAAACTCCCATTCTCAAAAGAGATGTTTGATAGCATTTATCCAAGACGTCGTTTTAAGATTTTCTAGAAAAATTTTTCAAAGATGTATTTCACTATATCATCCTTATTAACGAAATGGACTTAAAAAAACAAAAACCTATAAAATATTTTTGCTAAAGTTGTCAAAATTTTATTAGCAGCCTAATTAATTCTGCTGGAGGCATGAAATAGGCCTCCAAAATTTTTCGGTTTAAAAAAATTTTTCTAATTTTTTCTTAAGCAATTTTAGCAGGAAAAATTCAAAAATTTTGAAAAATTGCGATAACTCGGAAAATAGGAGAAATTGAGAGTTCAATTTTTTCACAAAAACCCATTCCCAAAGTAGATGTCTGATAGCATTTATCCATGGGGTCGTTTTTTTAGAATTTCCTAGAAAAATTATTCAAAGATGTATTTCACTAAATCACCGTTATTAACCAAAAATGTATCCTTAAATTTATGATAAAAACTTTTTATATCTTCTTCATTTGATCCAATAATGTTGTAGGAAAGAACATCGGCTTTACTCAATGATGCATTAAAGAGCTTCGAAGCTCTGAAGTTAACTGATCGTTTTTCAATCATTCGCCTACAAGACGGTTCCATTAGCAATGTTTTTGATGCACTTCGCGTAGGTCTCAATGGCGAAAACGAGAACAAAGAATTAAGGTAGCTTTCACGATGTAATCCACTCATTTACTTCATAACTACCTTCAATAACTTGTATATATGAAGCTGGTAGATGTTGAGTAAATTATTTTTAACAATGCTGTCATTAGTACTGTCGGATTTTCTGAAATAAATAAGTTTAAGTATTTTCTTTTGTAAATTGTAAATGGGCAACAGATTGCTATAGCTGCTGCACCCATAGACTAGTATGCCATATTGGATAATAGAATTTATGCTCGTTTTATAATCAATAAGCTTGTTACGCGGGGCATAATGCCTAAGTCATGAAATAATACCACATTGTTTAGAGAGTCTCGATTTCAGCACCGATAAATGAGAGATAAAGGAAAACTTGAAGTCAATTAAAATGCCGAGATATTTACATACGGTATCAATGGAAATGTACTTGTTATCAATATCAAACCTATTTTCGCTTGACTTCAAATTCATTTGAATGGTCTTTTTATTCAAACAAAGTTTATTAGCATCTAGCCAGTGTTTAACATTATCAATTTCTCTTTGCACTTCCCCGCAGGATTTATCAAGAAACGTAAGATTTGTTTCATCTGCAAAAAGGAGGACTTGAGCATGTTTACAATGAATTGGTAGGCCATTTATGTAGATAAGAAAAAGCAGGGAGCCTAGTATAGACCCTTTTGGTACTCCTTGTTGTACTTTCAACCATTGCGAGTAAATGCAATTGATTTCCACTCTTTGCATTTGGCTTCAGAGATAAGATTTCAACCAACACAAAACATTACCTCTTATTCCTTATCTTTCTATTTTGTGTAAAATTGTGTGTTCAAGTGTATCAAACGCCTTCCGTAGATTAAAAAAAAAGCAGTTTATGTTCTTAACATTCCAGTTTTCCCTTATTTTCTCCATTAAGTCAACTAAAGCATCGATGGTACTAAGCTTGTTTCGCAAGCCGAATTGACAGGGTGAGAGGAGCCCGAATTGCTCAAAATTTGTATAAACTTGTATACATAGCACGTTCAAAAATTTTACTCCATACATTTAAAAGTTAAATAGGGCAGTAGTTATTTTCTTTTAACTTACTGCCTTCTTTGTGTAGGGGAAGTATTTTTGCATTCTTGAGCAATTTGGGGAAGAAGCCATGAGTGAAGAAACAATTAATAATGTATGTCATTAAGGGAACCGTAACAGGGTCTGATAATTTAATTACTATATTACCTAAGCCATCATCGCCAGATGATGCTTTGTGAGCCAAGCTATCAATGAGCTCCTCAACTTCAAACGTTGAGACCGTGTATAAAGACAAAGACTTGTCATTGTCTGGAATGGGAATAGGAAGCACGTTATTGATCGACTGACGAATATTATTAGGAACAGTGACAAAATATTGATTGAACTTTTCTGCCACGTCATCGAGAGAGGGTGACTGGTTCGCTTCATAACAAGAGGAAAGAATAGGAATCTTTTTTGAGTGCGAACTTCTGCCACTGATTCCTTAAGTAAAGGATAAGTTTGTCTTGAATAACCAATGCAAGACTTAAAATTATCTGCATAGTAAGAGTTTTTTTTGTTTTTTGTATGGGTTTTCGAAATTTTTACGCTTAATGTTGAAATTCGCCAGATAATCGGGATTATTGTGGTTACTTTTCCATTTCCTCTGAGCTTTGTTACGCTTGTTTTTAAGATTTTTCAAGGAATTTGTCAACCATTTAGGTTTGTTATTTGATTTGATTTCCTTTTTTTTGCATTGGGGCAAACCTGTCAAAGACCTTAATAAAGCGCGAGTGAAAGATTTCAAAAGCAATGCTTGGATCACGACTACTTATTTTTCAACTTCCCTGAGACTCAGGTGTTCTTGGAGTTCATGCACGAAGAGCTGTCTCCGACATGCATGACATGCATGAATTTTTGTTTTTCGAAATTTACACTGCGTCAGTCTGATCGAGGTCGTTGACCGACCAACTAGCTAGAATAGAATAATGATCTGCAATCTTTTGATGGAACAGCACATTTGATTTAAATGAAGGAATATTTTGATAGATGAAATGATCAAAGCAGGTTGATGAATGATCAGTCTCTCTAGTTGGACGATCTGAACTATCGAACAGACTGAAGCAGTTTGCATTTATAATATCAACGTAGTTACTGCTAATCAAATTCTGAGATTTTGTATCGATGTTAAAGTAACCGCTTATTATAAATTGCAATGTGGCAGAAGTATTACCTTGCAGATATTCATCAAGTAACGCAATGAACTGGTTTTTGTTAGTTCTAGGTTTACTGTAAATCACCAAGGTTTTAAAAGTGTACGATTGGCAGTTGATTTCAACACATATTGCCTTTTCGAATTGTAATTTGAAAGGTTTTGTTTATCGTCGCACTCTCATGGACTTGAATCATCACCCCTCCGCCATACTTGTTACTATTTTTCACTTCAATGTTCGGGTATCCAGGCAAACGAAAATTAGAAGTATTATCATCATCTAAGTGTGTCTCCGTAAGGCATATGACTTTGGGAAGTAATTCAAGTCCATATATAAAAGATTCCAATTCCAGCAGTTTGTTCCTGATTGAGCGGATGTGTAAATACAAAACAGATATTATCTGGATGAGTTGAGATGTAGAGGGTTTATCACGGGACGGTAGGGGTTAATGGAGCGGTTCAAGAGACTTGTGAGTTATTGTTTGGGGGAAAACACCAGTGAAACGGGCAAGAACGCCAGAGAGGGGGTAGTTAAGCACTGAGCCACCTTCATACAACCCGAAAATTTTGATTCATGGACTTGAATTTATGGAGGGGTGATGATTCATGGACTTGAATCATCACCCCTCCGCCATACTTGTTACGATTTTTCACATCAATGTTCGAGTATCCAGGCAAACGAAAATTAGAAGTATCATCATCATCTAAGTGTGTCTCCGTAAGGCATATGACTTTGGGAAGTAATTCAAGTCCATATATAAAAGATTCCAATTCCAGCAGTTTGTTCCTGATTGAGCGGATGTGTAAATACAAAACAGATATTATCTGGATGAGTTGAGATGTAGAGGGTTTATCACGGGACGGTAGGGGTTAATGGAGGGGTTCAAGAGACTTGTGAGTTATTGTTTGGGGGAAAACACCAGTGAAACGGGCAAGAACGCCAGAGAGGGGGTAGTTAAGCACTGAGCCACCTTCATACAACCCGAAAATTTTGATTCATGGACTTGAATTTATGGAGGGGTGATGATTCATGGACTTGAATCATCACCCCTCCGCCATACTTGTTACGATTTTTCACATCAATGTTCGAGTATCCAGGCAAACGAAAATTAGAAGTATCATCATCATCTAAGTGTGTCTCCGTAAGGCATATGATTTTGGGAACTAATTCAAGTCCATATATAAAAGATTCCAATTCCAGCAGTTTGTTCCTGATTGAGCGGATGTGTAAATACAAAACAGATATTATCTGGATGAGTTGAGATGTAGAGGGTTTATCACGGGACGGTAGGGGTTAATGGAGGGGTTCAAGAGACTTGTGAGTTATTGTTTGGGGGAAAACACCAGTGAAACGGGCAAGAACGCCAGAGAGGGGGTAGTTAAGCACTGAGCCACCTTCATACAACCCGAAAATTTTGATTCATGGACTTGAATTTATGGAGGGGTGATGATTCATGGACTTGAATCATCACCCCTCCGCCATACTTGTTACGATTTTTCACATCAATGTTCGAGTATCCAGGCAAACGAAAATTAGAAGTATCATCATCATCTAAGTGTGTCTCCGTAAGGCATATGATTTTGGGAACTAATTCAAGTCCATATATAAAAGATTCCAATTCCAGCAGTTTGTTCCTGATTGAGCGGATGTTTAAATGCAAAACAGGTATTATCTGAATGAGTTGAGATGTAGAGGGTTTATCACGGGACGGTGGGGGTTTATGGAGGGGTTCAAGAGACTTGTGATTTATTGTTTGGGGGAAAAACACCAGTGAAACAGGCAAGAACGTCAGAGAGGGGGTAGTTAAGCACTGAGCCACCTTCATACAGCCCGAAAATTTTGTAAACGCGAAATAGTGTCGTTGTTCCACATGTAGTGCAGTACGCCTTCACGCACCCAGGCACTTTTTATGCGGTTGTCAGTTTTCATAATGTTCAAGAATTTCAATTTGGGTCTGGTGATGTCCTCAACCACACTTATATAATTCATATCGTCCACCTCTTTCTTCTTCAGAAGGTCCAGTTTTGCCGACCTTCTATTGAACTTATTAATGATAGGATTGCGTTTTACTGGCAGGTGGTGAGCAATTGAAATCTCTGAGGCCTCAAAAACTCGATCAATGACTTCCAGTACTTTGTCAATGGTCTCATTGTACTCTTCGCGTGTTTTGCCCTCGTCCATTTTGAGATTGAAAATTTTTACATTATCTCGCCTGTTGTACGACACTCGTGCACATAACTTTCCGACAGTGTTTTCAAGTGGCATCTATTCTCGAGGTTGACCATTTCTGTTTTGACCTGTTGTTTAAAATTCGCCAGGGAATCTTGAACAGCACGTGCGATTGATGCTTCAAGTTGCTGTTGCACTTTGGCCATGATGTCGGGAATGGCATTTCTAATGGCATTTTGAATTATAGCTTCTAGGTTGGCGTCGGGGTTTTCGGTTAGAGGACTCAATTCTGTACAGCCTCGATAGGGCCCTTTTGCAACCGGAGTTTTTCCCAGATAGCTCAAAGGGGAGGGATAGTTTGATACGCTTGGCTGTGGCTGTTTTCGTGTCCATTTTTCATCATCATTGCCAGTTTGAAACTTTTAAATAAGTTTATCACAACAATTAGGCTAGTCAAGGCCTTTCTTGAGTCGTATCTTTGCAGTTTGTGACCCCCCCCCCCCCTCACCACAGTACGTTATGCGCCCCCCAGTTAGAGCACGCACCATTACATAGTAAATCATTATGTAAAAATATGGCACGTTCTTCGGGGGGGGGGGGGGGGCACCCACTAAGCGCGGGGGGGGGGGGGGCACAAACGGAAAAGAGCCCGTAAGTCAAATGAAACACATGTCGGTGATAGAAGCCTCATTTTGCCAATCCTCTTACCCCATCACCATTTTTTTCCACCAATTTGTTTAGTGGTCAATTTTCCTCAAATATCTCACACCCAAATGGCGGGAGATACTTTTTTTTTATCTTTAGAGCTATTTCAAACATATGCACCCCAGCAAAACTCGTTTGACAAAAACATTAATGTGCATGAGACTTTTTATGACCATGGTGTTAACTTTGTCAGCTAGTGTTTTTGTCTTTTTAATGTTAGTATTCTGGTAACATGTTTTCACTGCAATATAGAAGCTACCAAACTCTGATCAGGTGAAATGTTGATTGTTTAGTGTAGATGACACACAACTGATATTCTGGGACACTCCTGGCCTTGTGACCAGCAAACAAGCCAGACGTCACAAATTGCCAAAATCAATCTACGACGACCCTCGCAACGCCTTCTTACAATGTGACGTCATTGCTCTAATGGTGGACTGCGTCGACCACAAGCATACTAACAAGATCCCAAAAGTTGTGAAAGAAGAGTTGGCGAGCTTATTTTCAACGCCTTCAATGCTGCCTGACAAAGAAGTTGTGTTATTGCTCAATAAAATTGACCTTTTCAAAGGTGAGTGCAGCGTCAACTTTTTAATATCAGTAATTGTTTTCTATTATTATAGCTGCGAAGCTGTAAGCTGAGCGTAGCTATATTGCGGTGCTCTTGGTTTTTACGACTCGAAGAGGAGTATTGGTTTTATCTCGGTCTTTTTACGACTCGAAGAGGAGTATTGGTTTTCTTAAGGTTTTTTTTTTTTTACCGGAAGTACTATTCGTTCAGACGCCTTTTTGACCTAAAACCGAAAGTGAGTAAAATTGCCGTGTGAACTAACTTTTTCTAAGCGAGAGAAGTTTTTTGATCATGCGCTGCGTTTAGTGAATGACTTTTCGACTTTGAAAAGTATTTTTGACAGAATGGCACATCTAGATAACCGTTTTTAGCCGTTTTTTCGTCTAAGTGGCCCAATTTTTTTGCTTGTAGTTTGGTTTTTTGTACAAAAAGTTTTTATTCGTTGCTATATTGAAATGTAAGCCTCGGAAATTGATACCACAGTGTTTTGTAGAGGCTGAAAATGCGTTTCAAGTTCAAAATTGACACAAATTTCTTAGTTAATTTTGGGCTTTTTTCAATCAATTTCTTCATTTTTGGTTCTTTCAGCCGTCTTTTTTGTCAAAAATCAGTTAATATGGCAGCTTCCTATTGATAATTCATATACTTAAAGCCCATTTCTACGTCGATGTAATTTTGTTTTATAAAATTGTACATTTTCCAATACGATTTTGGTAGTTTTTTTTCAATTTTTCTCAGTTTTTTGTTTGTAATTTGGTTTTAATTACTAAAAATAGTCTTTTTGTGCAACGTGAGAGACCTTAGTTTCGTTTCAATAGAAATTCAGTAGTTTTATAGTGTTAAATTTTTGAAAACGTTCAAAATTTTTTTCATAAATGCAGTCTTAAAAACTTTTTGATCATTTTTTTTGCAAAATATTTCAATGTTTCGTGTGTTTGAATTCTGCTTTTTCTTTTATTTTTCTCCTCAAGAGGAAGGATTTTCTTTTTGGGACGACTCGTTGTCTTTTATATGTCTCGAATGCTGAACAATTAAATTCAATAGTATTTGCAATTCAGCAAGATTTTTTCATAAGTGCAATATTGAAAAATTTTGACAATTTTACTGCAGTACTATTTTATTGTTTTCATTCCTTGAACTGTGTTTCCACATTTTAATCTATACAGGAGGATAGTCACATAATTTTATGTTAAATAAGAATGTGTGAATGTTTTTCTTCGTATTATTCTTAATTTGTTTTTATTAATTTGTTTTTTAACTTTCAATATCCAGAACAGTTTTATTTTTTGTGTTTGTTTCTGTCCTTATTTTCCACAATCTAGCATGAATCGGTCAATCGAGACCTATGGTTCTAATGAGGTCTGTTTTCATCAGTTTTTTAAAAATAAGGATTGATGCCTTTTTCTTAGATTTTTTTTGTTTGCAAATCATTTTATTTGGCATAATGCGGCACTGAATTTGCTTAAAATGGTGTTTAATAGTTTTGGCATGTATTTAGTTTCTACGAATAGTATTGGGGTCTTAGTTTTTTTGAATTTTTTTGTTCTAGTATATATCCTGTTTCTTTTGTCTCTTTGGCGATTAATTTGTAATTTTTTTTACCTACTTTGCTGATTGTCAAGTCTTTTTTGCGATTTTTGGCCCATTATTGTTTTATTGAATTTATTATCAATTGAATGAAAGCCTCATGACTGTATCTGTTTTTTTGCAAAGGATTCAAGTTTCTTTTGCTACAAAGTTGTCTTCCTATGCAATTTGACAAAAATTGAGAAATTCTGCGCAAATTTTTGTATACTTTTTTTTCAAAAACAGAGATGTTTGTGAGCTCATTAAGGCTTGACGGAAAGTTTTTGGTTGTATAAATAGCTATCATAGCATGAAACCACGGTTTTCGTTCGTATGTCTACTTGAACTACATGAAAATTATTTTGAAATTTCCTAATTTTTTTGTGTATTTATTTTGCCGAAATTTGCTTTTGCTGGTCTTAAGGTTGTTGTTTTTTCTGCACGTATGCTTTCTGCATGGAGAGACATTATTTATCTGAAAAACCGGTTTTCTGGGTGTATGATATCAAGTCGTTTCCGGAATTCTTCCGGCTATGTTTTTTTTTACAGGAAGTAGATTTGTTCACGCGGCATTTTGACCTAAAAGCGAAAGTGAGAAAAGCTGTCTTGGTGAACAGATTTTCGCTAAGCGAGAGAGGTTTTTTTATCATGCGTTGCGTTTAGTGAATGACTTTTTGACTTTCAAAAGTAGTTTTTGACTGAATGGCACATATTGATAACCGTTTTTAGCCGTTTTTTCGTCTAAGTATCCAATTTTTTTGATTTATTTGGTTTCGTGTAGAAATAATTTTTATTCGATACTATATTGAAATGTCAACCTCGGAAATTGATGCCACAGTGTTTTGCAGAGCCTGAAAATGCGTTTCAAGTTGGAAATTGGCACATATTTTTTGACTTTTTAGTTAATTTTTGGCTTTTCTTTTAATTTCTTCATTTTTGGATCTTTTAACCGTCTTTTGTCAAAAATCAGTTAATATGGCAACTTTTCTGTGATAATTTATATACGCAACGCCTCTTTCTACTTCGATGTAATTTTTTTAAAACAATTGTACATATGATAATCCGATTTTGGTAGTTTTTTTCAGATTTTCGTCATTTTTTTGTTCGGATTTTGGTTGTAATCGCTAGAAAGTCTTTTTGTGCAACATGAGGGACTTTAATTTCGTTTCAATAAATATTCAACCTTTTTTTGGCGTTAAGTTTTTGAAAAACAGTTCAAACTTTTTCATAAATTCAGTCGTAAATGTTTTTTGACCATTTTTTTTTTTGCAAAATGTTTCAATGTTTCGTATTTATGATTTCTGCTTTTTCTTATTTTTTTTGATCTTTTCGGGAGGATAGATCTTTCTATCGGATGACTAGTTATCTTTATGTCTTGAATGCTGAACAATCAAATGTATTCGTTTTTTTTTATTTTTTTAGATTGATTTTTAACTTTCAAAAATTAATGTGTTTTAGTTACGCTGTTCCTTAGATTTTGGCCATATTCCGCACATTCTAGTGAGTATCATTCTAGCTTTGTCCTGGCACCTACATTTATTTTCGGTGTCTTGATTTTTTCAGTTGTTAAAAATGAATGATTTCAGCTTTTTCTTAGATTTTCGTCATTTAATTTGTTTGCATTTGATTTCATTCAGCATAAGGCAGTACTGCGAGTTTGCTAGCAAGCTTTTCCGAAAATTTCCACTTATTACTTTTTACTGCAACATTTTTCCGGCCTTGGTGTTAACTCGAACGATTTTTTGGCTTTATATATTCTGCTGCTTATGTCTTTTCTGATCAATTTATGATCAATTTAATTTTTTAATTAGTATGAAAATATGTTGTCTAGCTTATATACAAGAAGTAAAAAATGTATGTTGTTTTTTGTCTTAATTGCAGTGATTAGAATTGTAATTATAAGTGTTTTTTGGTTCTTAAAGTTGAGCTTTCTTTTTGAAAAGATTTAACTTAGTTTCTAAGATTATTATCTGCCGTTTGCTTTAGCGAATAGAATCATGAATTATTAAAGGGCAATTGTTAACCTTGTCAGCTTTTTCAGCTGATCAGTTTTGTGACCATCTTAACTATTTCGGATTTTTTAAGGTTACCAAACGATTTCAATAATATTGAAATTTTCTGCATTTTGTTTCTCTTAGTGACAGTGGTTTAAGTTTAAATTTTTGAAAGCACATTTAGAGCAGACCTGAGAGGTAATGAGTTAATTGTTTAATACAAAGTGTAGTGGCTCCCGCTTCAATTACGGTTTTGTTAGTGAAAGTTTGACGCTTCGAGTCGCTTCCGGAATTCTTCCTGCTATGTTTTTTTTTACAGGAAGTAGATTTGTTCACGCGGCATTTTGACCTAAAAGCGAAAGTGAGAAAAGCTGTCTTGGTGAACAAATTTTCGCTAAGCGAGAGAAGTTCTAAGCGAGAGAAGTTCTAGCGAGAGAAGGAGGATAGATTTTTGTATCGGATGACTAGTTATCTTTTCTAGGTATCGAATGTTGAGCAGTGAACTGTATTTGTTTTTCTTGAATTTTGTTTTTTTTGACTTTCTAGCTTTGTCCTGGCACCTATTTTTATTTTTGGTATATTGATTTTTTCAGCTTCCATTTTTCATGAAAGCAGTATTAAAAGTTTTTTGACCTTTTTCTGTAAAATATTTAATGTTTCGTATGTTTGATATCTGGTTTTTCTTATTTTTTTTGTTCACTTCAGGAGGATAGATCTTTATTTTGGACGACTAGTTATCTTTTCTATGTCTCTAATGCTGAACAATGAAATGTATTCGTTTTTCTTGAATTTTGTTTTTTTTTTGACTTTCAAAAATCAAGAATGTGTTTTTATTACGGTGTTCCTCATATTGTGTCCATGTTCTTATCATTCTAGTTAGTATCATTTTAATTTTGTCCTGGCAGCTTTTTATGGCACATTTATTTTTGGTTGTTTCAGTTGTTAGAAAATTGAATGATTTCAGCATTTTCTTAGATTTTCGTCATTTCTTTGTTTGCAATTGATTTCATTCAAAACAAGGCATTACTGAGAGTTTGCTAGCCAGTTTTTTTCCAAAATCTCTACTTAATACTATCTACTGCAATTTCCTTCCGGCCTTGGTGTTAATTTAAACGATTTTTTGCCTTTGAACATTTTCCGCTGCTTGTCTTTTCTATGATTATTTTAATTTTTGAATTAGTTTTAAATCATGTTGTCTAGCATATGCAGAACAAGGGAGAAGTATGTGCCGTTTTTTGTTTTAATTGCAGTGATTAGAACTGTAATTATAGTGGTTTTCTGATTCTTAAATTTGAGTATTCTTTTTTTAAAAAAAAGATTTAACTTAGTTTCTAAGATTGTTATCTGCCGTTTGCTTTTCTAATCTTTTTGAGATCAGAATCATGAATTATGTGAGGGCAATTGATAGCCCTTTCAGCTGTTTTAGGCCATCAGTATTTTGACCTGCTTATCTATTTCGGATTTTTTAACGTTATCAAACATTTTCAACAACATAAAATTTTGCTGCATTTTTTTCTTGGTGACAGTGGTTTAAGTTTCACCAATTTTTAGATCAGACCAGGGGAGGTTATGAGTTAGTGGTTGAATTCAAATGGTAATTGCTTCAGCTGCAATTAGGGTTTTGTTTGTGAGGTTTTGCGGCTTCGAGTCGCTTCCGGAATTCTTCCGGCTATGTTTTTTTTACAGGAATTAGATTTGTTCACGCGGCATTTTGACCTAAAAGCGAAAGTGAGAAAAGCTGTCTTGGTGAACAGATTTTTGCTGAGCGAGAGAAGTTCTTTGATCATGCGCTGCGTTTAGTTAGTAGTTAGTAGTTTTTGACTGAATGGCACATATAGATAACCGTTTTTAGCCGTTTTTTCCGTCTAAGTGGCCCAATTTTTTTGCTTTTAATTTGGTTTTTTCTAGAAATAAATTTCATTCGATACTATATTGAAACGTCAACCTCGGAAATTGACGCCACAGTGTTTTGCAGAGCCTGAAAATGCGTTTCAAGTTGAAAATTGGCACATATTTCTTGATTTTTAGTTAATTTTTGGCTTTTTTCTATTAATTTCTTCAATTTGGATCTTTTAACCGTCTTTTTGTCGAAAATCAGTTAATATGGCAACTTCTCTGTGATAATTCATATACTCAACGCCTCTTTCTACCTCGAGGTAATTTTGTTTTATAAAACTTTACATATGCTAATCCGATTTCGGAAGTTTTTCTCCGATTTTCGTCAGTTTTTCTGTTTGTATTTTGGATGTAATTGCTAGAGATATTCTTTTTGTGCAACATGAGGGACCTTAATTTCGTTTCAAAAAAAATTCAATCATTTTTTGGCGTTGAGTTTTTGAAAAACAGTTAAAACTTTTTCATAAATGCAGTCTTAAAAGTTTTTGACAATTTTTTTTGCAGAATGTTTCAATGTTGCGTATTTATGAATTCTGATTTTTCCTATTTTTTTGTTCTCTTCAGGAAAATAGACCTTTGTATCGGATGACTTGTTGTCTTTTCTATGTCTTGAATGCTGAACAATGAAATGTATTCGTTTTTCTTGAATTTTTTAAATTGAATTTTAATTTTCAAAAATCATGTCTTTTTGTTACGGTGTTCCTTACATTGTGCCTACTAGCATATGTACAACAAGGAACAAATGTGTGCTGTTTTTTGTCTTTATTGCAGTGATTAGAAGTGTAATTATAGGTGTTTTCTGATTCTTAAATTTGTGCTTTCTTTTTTGAAAAGATTTAACTTAGTTTCTAAGATTATTATCTGCCGTTTGCTTTCGCGATATTTTTCAGATTAGAATCATGAATCAGTTGAGGGCAATTGATAACCTTGTCAGGTTTTTCAGACTCAGTTTTTTGACCAGTTTATTTATTTCGGATTGTTTAACGTTACCAAACGTTTTTAATCATATAAAATTTTGCTGCATTTTGTTTCTCTTGGTGACAGTGGTTTAAGTTTCACCAATTTTTAGAGCAGACCTGGAGAGGTAGTGAGTTAATGGTTTAATACAAAAGGTAGTGGTCTCCGCTGCAATCACGGTTTTGTTAGTGAAGTTCTGACGCTTCGAGTCGCTTCCGGAATTCTTCCGGCTATGTTTTTTGTTTCGTCGTCTGACGCTCTTTTTTCGTTTTACATTTGTTCACACAGCAAAAGCTGAAAAAGTCAAATTTTCTGAATGACTTCTTCCTCTCACTAACGGCATTTGCGCGCGTGACGTCATTTCTCACTCGCTTTAGCGAAAGTTTTAAGGTTATTTGCGTGATTAGATTTTGATCATACTTGACTTACCTCACTCAATAAAATGACTTTTGCACTTTAAAACTTAAGTTTAATTTGAATTTGTTTAAGGTCAAAGGAACTCATATGTGCAGTAAAGGTCCCTAGTATGTGGCTTCTGTGGAATGAATTTGAACAAGCTTTATTAATTTATCGCTGAATGTTTTTTAGCCTAGTTTTTTGAGCGGCGTCAATTTTTTTTTCAATTTAGACCTGTATCTGTTTCTATCTCTATAATATGGCACGCAGGTCTATTCTTTCGCAGCTATTCCGGCAATCTGCCGGCTATGTTTTATGCATATAAATAGTATGGCAGTTGCCATTAAACAGCAACAATTGTGAATTGGACGAAATTGAAGTTTTCTTGGTCTGTTTTCAGGATCACCCAAAAAACTCAGAAGTGTCGTTCAAGTTTTGACAGAGGGCGTTATTGGAGGAAAGTCAATTGAACGCAGATTAACTCAAATCAATCCGGGGAAAGGTTTACTTTCTAGTGATTTTTCATCACATCTCACCGACAAATTTAAAAGGCAAATGAATATTCCGCAAGATTCGGCTGCTGAGTCAAATGAAGATTTGGTAGCAAGTGATGGAGTAGCCGCTGAATACATCTCAACCTCACCAGAGGATAGTCTGGTTTCTAAACCTTCTCTTGTTGACGTCTTAGACCGAGACGACGACGAATATTTCGCACAGTTAGCTTTGTTGAAGAAACGTCGAGGCTTTAATGGGTTTTCGGCAGTGTTCCAGCTATCCGCTTTGGAAGGATACGGAATTGCGGATCTCAAATCGTACTTTTTCCAGAGGGCAAAACCTAGTCGCTTTGAAGTAAGTCCATGTTAAAAAGTTGAGAGCATTTAAATGTAATTTATATTGGGAAACTTCATAATGCAAGACAACGTTTTTACATAAACGCATTTATACAAATTTTTCACTTTGTGTTTTTTTTTGCGGAGAATAACGACAAAGTTTATACCGTGCTTAGTGCCCTCGAAAATGCTATTAGTTCACTCTCAATCAAGAGATATAGAGCTGGTCTGTTTTCATTAAGGTGAAGGATGGGGTGTATACGAATGCTAGTCTGGAGAAAGTGGTGAAGAATGCAATCATTTCACGCGTGTTTGAGAACCTCCCTCACCACCTGCCCTACAAAGTTAACATTGAGCTGCAAAATATATTTGAGACGGAAAACCAGCTGGTTGTTGTGGCTGTCCTTGTTGTGAGTAATTGCCGTAACGTGCAAGCCATCTTCAGTCTTTAAAAAAAACGACAGTTATGACTTGCGATGCTATACAATATTTAATTGTCGAAATAGTTCAGGATTAGGTCAATAAATATGGCGGAGTTTGGACTTTTCCGTTTAGTCCAACCCCCCCCCCCCCCCCCCCCAGCTGAGTGGATCCACGCTATTAGCACCCACGGATGTGCTATTTTATGAAATAATGATTAACTGTGGAAGAGTGCGTTAAATAACTTTGGGGGGGTAACGTAAAATATCCAAATACTGTGCACGTTAGGAATGTTTATGCAAATTAAGTTGGCATCCTCTGCGTGTGCTTTTAGACGCCCTATCAGATGGGACTAGTTCTGGGTCAGAATGCCAATACTCTCAGAAAGATTGTGGCCGAGAGTAAAGAGCTAATTGAACACATTGTGGAAGTGCCTGTCAAATTGTCACTCACTGCAGAGGAGCGATTTTACGTCAGTCGCAGAAACTGAAATTACAATACATTTTGAAAAGAATACATATTCTTAAACATTCATTGTTTACTGTCACAAAGCTTGTCGCAAAGCTAATAGAAGCTTCCAACGCTGAATGCACCGTCAGGGATTTCAATTTCGGTTTCCTAATAATAGTTTTCTGAAAAAAGTGATAAATGGCGTTGAGTTTTTGAAATACAGTGAAAATATTTTCACTTAAAATTTTTTAAAGATATTTTCAATTTTTTTAAGATCTGGTCACACATTTTCATGATTTTTGAAGCCAAATTGGAGTTCTCGCTAGTAGTTTTTTGTTCACATGCGGCAATTTCACTTTGAATTTTACTGTTTTTTCGATTTTTTTTGGATCGTATTTTTTTCTAGATGGTTTTCCTAGTCCATTCATAGTTCCTTCTAGGCCCAGTTTTTTGTCTGAACCAAATTTTCATTTTTCGCTAGTGGTTTTTTCAAATGCGGCATTTTGACATGGTTTTCCCAATTCACTCATAGTCAGTTCTAGGTCCAGTTTTTTCAGTCCAAAAATTTCTGAAATTTCATTGAATTGTGCGTCAGGACTTGTCCTGCTATGTTTTTTGTTTCGTCGTCTGACACTCTTTTTCGTTTTACATTTTTTTCTAGAACATTCTGTCGCTTCACGTTTTGAGTCACTTTCACGCTTGATTTCTTGCCTTTTGTGTGACCTAAATTGCTCGCATTCAGAATTTTTGTCTGTTGCTAAAACAGAGTTGTTTGTAATATAAGAGAGAATAAGGGACATCTAGCCTAGTGGTTAATGCAGCCGGTTTGTACGCCGAACCTCTGCTTCGGTAAACGTTTTTGCACCCAAAATTGTTCTCAAATGTGCATCCCCATTGAATAAAAGGGCAGCAAAAACTTTTCCACATCTGATTCTATCTGTATTTTACGGCAAGCGAATCTATTCTTTCGCTGCTATTCCGGCAATCTGGTTTTAAGTTTCAAAATTAAGAGTTTTTTCAAAGAATGTGTTTTTATTCTCCATTTTCTAGCATGTGTCATTCTAGCATTCTATTATTTTAGTTTTTCTATTTTTATTTGCTATGACTTTATCAGTTGTTTAAAAAATTGAATGATTTCAGCCTGTTTTCTAGCTTTTTCAAATTTATTTGTTAGCAATTTGTCATTTTGTTTCTTGCAGATCTTTATTTCTTTATTTCTCAGTTTTTGCTGAAATGCCATTTAATAGTTTTGACCGACTATTTATTTCTACAAAAATCTTGAGGCCTCAGTTTTGCTATTAAACGATTTTTTGTTTTGTATTCTTCCCTTTCTTTTGTCTTTTTCTTTAAATTTTTTATTGCAAAAGTTATAACTTGTTTTTAGGTAAGATATGTCCAACTAGTGAATCTATATATTGATTCAACGTCGACAGAGCCATTGAACACCACCTTTAAGCGCCTATGTTTGCATGTTTTAGCGACATGAAAACGTGGCGTTCTGCAAGAAAAATTTTGTTTGCTGTTGGATTTGAACCTCGTAGTGGTGGTTATTAATGAGATGTTATAAAATTGATGTTAACCACTAGACTAAGTAGGAGGGTGGGAGCTCTATATAAATTACGTTAGTGCTAGCTACCTATTTCGTCTCAGGTGCTTTCCATTCTGTGCTCGCTACGTAATTACGGCGACTGCAAAGTAAGCCGATAGGCAAGCAAGCCGACAGAAAAGCAAGCCGAAAGTTATGTAATAGTTATGTAATCTACTGCGCGTAGTATTATAGTGCATAATGTATTCCAATGCACCAAAGAAACAAATGCGTCAATTTTAAGACATCTAGTGGTTACGGGCCTCAGCAGACCGGTGTCCATGGCCATGCCTCTCATCCGCTGTGGGATGTAATCCGGAAATAGCGGGCCGGTTATCGCGGCGAAGCGCGCCCACCGGCCCGCCAGGGGCAACTTAAAATACGGGTATCCGAAAATTTTTCGGCTTACTTGACCTCATTTTCGAATTTCGGCTTGCTTAACTATCGGCTTGCTTGACCGCCACCCGTGTTTACACTACTCTGTACTGGTTTTCTTCTCTACGCTAGATGCGTGTTTATTCTCTTCGGTGCTAGCTGCGTGTTTATTGGCGGCCGCCGAATTGGCCGACAGGGCGTTTAGCCGACAAACAAAAATGAGAAATTTAGCCGACAAATAATACTGCGATCTGATTGGTCGAAAAATACCGCAAATTAAGATGCTATTTAGAAATAGCAAACAATGTGAATGAACTTATAAGCAATAAAATATAAATGCGTTCAATTAAATTGGTTAATTCTTGACTCAATTATTGCGTAATCGGAATGGAATTTGAGTTTATAGACGCAAAAACTCGGGGGAAAAACCTGAAAATTGACAACTTTTTATTAAAAAAAAATAAATCAAGGGAGAATTTTATTGACTTCAAGTGTTGCAATAAGGACTGCAAATCAACATTATCAATGAATGGGACCGAGACCCAAATTTTAAATAATCCGACACCCCACAATCACCCCCCGCCGACTGAACAAATTGAATCAGAAAATTTTCGAAAAAGAGTTCTGAATAGTATTGAAAACAACCCTACCCGTCCTCTGAAACAAACATATGACAATCAAGTACAAATTTCCAACACAGAAGAGTTTATACCACCGAGATACGACCAAATTCGAAGGAGTATGGGTGTGACAAGAAAAAATTCTACCATAAATTCCAAAAAATTTTGATGAAATTTTTTTACCAGAAGAATGGACAAAACAGAAGGCAGCCAAAGATTTTTGTTACTTCAGGAATCGGGTATTTTACTTTTTGTTACCGATCAAGGACTCGAATTTGGGCTGCGGCAAGGAACTTCAAACTTGCATCCCAAATTTTTGGACAGTTATCAAAAAACTATTAAGAGAAGAAAGTTATTCGCGACTAGAGATTCGCAGACACGGTAGGGGGGAGCCTCCACCCTCTCAAAGAGGTCAACAAATTCAATTAATTGAGCAAATTCTCAGACTTAAGGACTCATACTTGAACGCAAGTATTGGCGTTGAAAACTACTGGAACTCAATTGCTGAAATATATGGTAATTTTTAATCCATACTCAATTGAATTTTTGACGAATCAGAACGCTTGTCGGCTAAATTGCTCATTTTTGGCTTGTCGGCTAAACGCCCTGTCGGCCAATTTTCCTAGCACCGTGTTTATTATTCTTTTCTGTAATAGCCGACAGTGCGTGGGTTTAGCAGACTGTAAGCTGTTATCAAGTGAGTGCCTTCATCTTGTCATTTGATGAGGAGGTGGTGGAATGGGGGAGGGGGCCTTTAAGTTTGTTTTCGAACCCCCCATCCACTTCCAAAGTCGTTCAGTCAATAAGGGAAATAAACTTTATATTTTCTTCTTTAATGCATCTCTCCTCAGTATATAAGTGGGTGCGTGGATGGATGGATGGATGGGTGTTTGTTTGATTTACCAAGTGATGCAATAATGTGAACCCCTCTAGTCAGTCAATCATCTTAATTACGTCTCTCTTTGGTATTTATTTAACGTTTTACAGGCGTGAATGTGTAGCTTCTGTATGGTTGTTTAACCTTCGCCATTGCTAGACGATCGTTGCTGCTTTAAAGTTTTGTTTTTATATCTTTGTTTGCACACGGACTGAACAAAAACGTCGGGGTTTTTGAAATCAACCGATCGGCGCGTGTTTCAAATTTACTACACCGGTTTAATTTCGCTGCATCAGAGTAACCGTTTGTTGTGTGATCTATTTTTAATCAAGGTTTGTGCGAAATCATTCACTAGCTGTGCTGAATAAAATGCTTTCTTCAACTTTTGCACTTGTTTTTCTGCAAATTAATTTTAAAAAATCTTTTGAGAGCGTTGAAGAAGATGTCGAGCTTGCTATTAAGCACGTCAAGCGCGCAGTTGGAAACGAAATAGGCGCGCCAGAATTCTCAGCGCTGCGAACAAATTCAGCGAGGCTTTTTCAAGTCGTAGTTCAATTCTTCCGCGCTTTTTTATTGGGTTAAATATCGACCATTTAATCCCAATTTACATGACTTGGTATCTGACAGCAGAGACGAACTTTACTTTTTTTCAAGATTGAAACGAAAGAAGTGCAGCGAGAAGGAGTCGCTGAATTCTGCAATATCAGATGGAGCGGCTCCACTAACCAAACGGCGACGGGAAAAGAAAGAAAACGGAACTGGTGGAAGCATTAAAAAGGGATGCCAATCCATTGATGTTGAAGTTGAGGTTCACGTTTGTGCTGGTAGTTTGCGTTCGGGTCGTTATAACGAGGGTTTGCCCACTGACGGAAAGAAAGCGGGTGCCAACAGTGAGACATTAAAGACATCCCATACGAGTGTTGTTAACCCTGCTACGGAGCAAAAGAAGAATGCAGAAATTTGCTCCACTGGCGCAGACATTGAGATCTGTCCAGGATGTGGTTGTCAATACATTTGAAGCTGGAGAAAAAGATGATGGTGTGGAAAGGGAATTTTTTTGACTGATTGAGCATCTTAAATTATTATGGAGTCATGTGCTTTGTTGATCTTGTGAAACTAGATCTTTGAGTTCTCTATTTGTTATCTCTAGGTTTTGAAGTTAAGCTGAAGTTTTTCTGAAAAAAGTAATTGGATTTCTTTTGGTTTTGATATCCTTTGAACTGAAGTTCTGTCCAAATTGTTTTTCTTGTCGCCCGTTTCTAAGCAGCCATTACTGTTTCATATGGGTAAAAAAGAATTTCATTCAATGGCCAACAAATTATTAAACTTGGTTATGTTTGGGCATTGGAAATGGGGTTTTTAGTGTGCGCATTAACTTTTTCTTGGGAGCTTCAAAAGATAATTTCATAATTTAACATCAGATTGTATTTTCTTAACTGTTTTTTTATTGGATTGGTTCATTAATGCTTTTGATCACCCAATTTTCATTCTTTAGATTTTAATAGTACACACGACTTGATAAGTCTTTCTAAACTGGATTTGCAATGTCAGCAGATTTTTACTCATGAGTTCTCGGAAAGGCTAATGTTGACATTTGCCCAAAGGAAAACTTTTGAGTTAGGCTTACTTTTCGATGAATTCTTAATCAGTCTTCATCGATGAATGCTTCATTCTTCTGCAGAGCTTGTTTTTGTCATTTGGCCATTGTTATCCAAAAAAAGGACAATAGCCAACAATGTTTCATGTTAAAGCCAACAGATAGGTTCGTTAGCGTGACCTCTTTGTTTCAGTGAGTTTGATGTGCTAAACTCTATTTCCGTATTGCTAAATCTGAGACATGTGTGATAACATGTTTTAAAAATTTGAGGAGCTCCTGAAACATGTTGATTTGTCTCTTGATTACAATGATTAAAAATGAGAAAAAAACATTCCTGCTCCGTTGATGATATCTCAATACATTGATCAAATTGAACAGCCGTAAAGCAGCTTGTTATATCTAATTTGTCTCAATTTTCGTGACTCCAAAAATTCTTGTTTAAGTAACCTTTAGTTTAATTCAGTTTTAGTAAAATCAGTTTCAGTAGTAAAATTCAGTTTTATTTTTGAAGAGTTTTATCTGCCTTATGGTTTCACATCGTTTTGGCGCGCAGAGTTGATTGTGGAGCTCTTATTTCTTGAGACTGGTATTGTTTTTTTTACAAATTTTTAGCACTGTCAGTGTTTGACCATCCTAAGAATTTTGGCTGGTTTTCAACGCTGCCAATTATTTCATGAAACTTTGCAGTATCGCGATTTCAGTGCGTTTTTTGAGGCGAAATTCTATGTATTTTAATTCTATGTGGATGTTTTTTTTACCGAATTATGTGATTGTTTTTCTTAACTTGTTCCAATGACGCCACTGCTCAAATCTTTCTCATTATGACAGCCATGTGAACTTTTGAATTTTTTAAATCAAATCTGTTGGAGTAAAATGTTCAAGTCAACAGGCATTCGTTTTGGCTGCCAGTATGGTTCTTTGTTAAGTTCTGAGGCTTCGAGCTGGTTCCGAAATTGTTCAGGCTATGTTCTTGTTTCGTCGTTTTGATCCGCAAAGGTGAAAAAGTAAATTTTTCTGAATGAATTCTTCCTATCACTAACGGCGTTTACGCGCGTGACAATTTTTCTCACTCTCTTTAGCCAACGTTTATAGGTCATTTGCATGATAAGATTTTGACCATACATGGCTAACCGCACTCAATAAAATTGCGTTTGCTTAAATTTAAAGTAAAGTAGTTTAAGGTCAAACAACTCGTATTTGCTATAAAGGTACCTAATAAAAGTTTCTGTGGAATGAATTATAACAATATTTTTTAAGTTGTAGCTGAATGTTTCGCACATAGCTTTTTGAGTTTCGCGGCAATCTACTGGCAATGTATTTACCTCCCTCAAAAGATTTTTTAAGGTTTCAGGTTATTCTAAATACTTTCAAAGTCAATAATTTTTTTCACGCATCATAGTTGAACTGACGGAGAATTTGCATAAATTGTTTTTGTCAGTAAAGAATTGTTAACAGTTTATTTCTGTAGTTTCGTATGAAAAACCAGTTTCTATAAAAGAAAATTGTGTCTCGTTGCTCAAAGCTTTTGAAAAAATTTTGAATCAATGCGTTCTTTCTCCCAAACTCTTCCTAAATTGATTTTTTTCTGTCCCAAGTCTTGAATCAATCTCCCTGCTCAGTTCTTATGTTCAAGACCCTGCGCTCTGAGGAAATTCACAAATTCAATCGGCATTTTTCCTCGAAAATAGTTCTTGAACATTGCTCCGTAGTTTTTGTCAAGAACAGCACTTTAAGGTTCTGTTTGGTATCATTTGTGTGTGACAGTTAACTCAGGCGTCTTAATCGGAAAATATTGGTGGCGAGAAATGAAAAATAATTGTTATAAGTAAAAGCTTGTTAATTTTGTTCAAATTGAAACAATGCTTCGGCAATGAAAGGTTTCCTATATTTTTGTGGTAGAATGAAATCAGTAAGCAATGCTGGTTTTGAATTGAAAAGTTATTTTGATATTTGTAGGCTACACTACCCGGGTAATTTGTGGACCTGACGGTGAGTTCTACGGAGTAAATTAAAATTTAGCAATTTCGCACGAAGCTTTTAAATTTTGCTTCCTACAATTTGGTTTTGACTATTGGTTTGATTAGCAACAACGATTGGTGGTTAAAATGATAGTAAAAATTAAGATTAGTAATTGATTTTTAACAATGACCATGCCCACCAACCACTTTCTATCCGTTAACGTTGTGCTAGATGATTAATTGCTCTCAAACGAAGTTAGTAGCAATTATTTGAGTCCTTTTGGGCTTTTTGCGATTTTTCGCATGACCTACTTTTTGTCTGACCCATGTGACTTCGTCCTCAAAAACGGGATAAATGGATAGCGCTCAGTGGGCATTGAGTTCTCTTACAGCCCTAAGCCCTTATTGTGCTCTAAGAATGCGATTCGCCAAAAGTGTTTGGAGGAGATAATTTCATGGCGTGAAGTGGGTGTCTTAATCTTAATAGTTCGACCCCCTCAGTCACCCCCATTCTGCATCTGTCGATTTTAACCCCCGCTCATATAGCCTTCGTAACCCTGCCCCCCATTGCGTGACCCCCCCCCCCCCCCCCCCCAATGCTTGCCACCTCTCTCATATACATTCCGGTCGCTTCCCTAATGCTAGCATCCCTAAGCCCTAGCCTCTTTTCTCTCGTGCCAATTTTCCGACTGTCTACTACATGTTTGAGAGTTAATAAAACAGTTTTTCAGTTTACTTTAATTACAAGCTTTAATATGAAGCTTAGCTTGATTTACGTTTTCATTGTCAACTGGAATATATAATTGTTTTTTCTGGGTTTTGTCTTTTCGTTACCTAATGAAAATAGCTCTTCTCGGGAATTTGTTTTTGTCTAGATACTGGGCGTGGGTTTTGTCTGAGATCAATGTTCGTTTGCGAGTGAAATTTTTAATTATTCTCGAATGAGAAGCAATTATTGCAAACTTGTGTGTCTTTTTGTTTTTATGCAAATTTTTTGCTTAACTGTTTTGCGCTTTTCTTCTAGAATAATCTTTGACTTCTCAAATGACTTTTTCAGGCATTTCTTTTTTAATAACCGCACAGCGATAGCTGGGGCTATTAATGGCCTTCTCTTTGTTTTTTCTTTTATTTCGTCGCGATTTTTGTTACGACCATATGACGTCACAACCACTTCAAATCTGCTTTTTGTTCGTTCGTTCATGCAATTTCAACTGCAGTGCGTGCGTGATGTCATTTTTCGCTCTTAGTGGAGCGAGTTTTTTTGTTCATTTGCGTGCTTGTATTTTTGGTCACACTTGACTTACTTCACTTACAAAAATAACTTCCTCACTTTGAAATTGACTTTTATTTACTTTAATTCAAAAAAGATTTTAGGTCAAATGGGTGTGTGTCACTCTAAATGAAGGTTATTTGAGAGCAGCTAATAGAGGCGGCAACAACTTGTACAGATTTTTAATCAAAACATAACATATCACCCTTCAGTGAAAAGACATGGTCTGTCTTTTTTACTGCTTTTTTGAGACTGCAGATCTACGAAGCTATTGCGGCTATTTTCTGGCAATCTGCCAGCTATGTTGATTGTTGGGTGATTTCAATTGCTTGCACCCCGAAAAAAAGTTTGTTGTTCCAACAAAACCGCTTGTTAGAGTGACGAGGCCCTAGTGTTTCATCCTTCTGTCGAGGTGATAAAATCGGACTCAGGAGGTCGGGGTTCGAACCCGACATTAGTCTGTTTTTTTTTTTGAAGAAATACATCCCATAAAGAAAAACTTATCTGGGCTACAGCCCCTGAAATAATTTGCAGGAGAGCGCAATTTGTCCAACGTTAGTCGGTTTTTGTTTTGTGTACGTGGGAGCTCGTGAAGCGCCTAAAAATCTATTAATAACTTCCGATATTTATTTAAAACCTTCATAAGTACTTTAAATTTTCAGGTATAATGGGCAAGCGCAAAGTACGTAGCGAAAACAGAAAGAGGAACCGAATTTTAAAACAAAAGCGTGAGCAGGGTTTATTAGTAAAAGATGATCCAAAATTGCGAGATGAATTCGATGGCGTCGCCGAGGATGAGGTCGACAACTTCGATCTGGACAAAGACCAAATCTTCTTCGAAGGCAGAAGAGGCCATGAGGAAGATTTTGAAAGGTAACATTGAATCAATGGTTAGCTGGTTTTGACCAAGGAAGTTTTATAGTTAGCTTTTAAAAATAGAATTCAACATATTTCGAGAGAAATTTAGATGAGGCGGAACAATTATGTTAGTCGTGCAATCAAAATAAAGCTTATAAGACTTAAAGGTTAGACATCGATTCACAGGTTACAGACTTATTTTTTTGTTACAGTGACGAAGAAGAAGTCTATGGACTTGATGGAATCGACTCAGATGACGAATTTGATGAAGGTGATGATGACGAAGACATTATTGATGATCAAGAAGGGGACGAGGATTACTCCGATTATAGTGAAGCCGGCGATCATGATGAGTCCGAGGTGCTCAAAGACGAAAGAAGAGACTTGGGATCTGCGGATGATGAGGACTTCGACAGTATGGCCTCAGATCTTGAGGACCAGCGCAGGTTCTCTGATGATGAAGACGGTCCTCAGACTCTGCGAGCATCTAAGTCTTGGGGAAACAAGTCGACCGCATTTTACGGATCCGATTACCAGCGCCAGAAGAAGAAAACGAGAGAGGAAGCGGATGCTTTGGAGGACGAGGAAGAGGAAGCTGCTATGATGCACAAACGTGACTTGGTCAATCAGCTGGGAGAAGACGATTTTCAACTGGATCTGTTTGTCGGCCAAAACGATGGTTCCAAAGAAGTTTTATTTGACGGCTATGCATCAGTTAAAGTCCAGCCTTCACTCGTCACAAAAGAAGAGAAAATATCAAATTTGAAGTTAAGACATCCTGAGTTAGAACACATGATTGACGAATATAATTTGATTAATGAAGAATTGCTCTCCGAGGTCAAACCGAAAATTGGCAAAATTAACCCATCTAAGCCAGATAATCTGACAGAAAAACAAAAAATTGCTCAACTGAAGTTTACAGTTTACACACATTATTTAATGTGCTTGTCTGTTTACTTCATGCTCAAAATGAACAAAGAGTCAACAGAAAATCACCCTGTAATGGAAAAATTACTCGATTTTAGACGCTACATAAGTAAGTTAAAGAAGCTAGAGAAAGGAAACTTAAACATATCCAAGAATGCGTCTGTTAATCAAGTGAGAAATAATGAACAGGTTGAAAATTACGAAGAAGATGCGTTTGATTTGTATGAGAAGCTAAAGATGTACCAGGAAAGCAAGAAAACAGTAGCCAAAAATGAGATTGAAGCACGTCGAAAAGCGCAGGAAAAAGAACGAGATAAAGCAATTGAGCGTAAAAGGAACGAGGAAACTAAGCTTCTTGTCGAGAAAGACGGTGTGTCCAAACGAAAAGTTTCGAAACCGATCCGAATTAATAAGTCAGTCGTGGAGGTCAAAAACTTAATGGCGAGGAAAGACAAGAATCCGCGAACCAAGAACAGAAAGAAGTCATTGGTTGCCCATTTGAAGAGACGAGGACAAGTTAGACCCATGCGAGATGCATCTGTAAACTACGGTGGTGAAACTACTGGTATTAATGTGAACGCTAAGCGAGGAACAAAATTAACATAAAAGTTTTCAGTCTGTTACAAGAACCAGGTTATGACGTGGATTGGAGCGCCGCTTGAATATGAGGTTTGTCTGTCCTGAGTCATGTTGGGTCATTGGAGGAGCAGAAGTGGATCTTGAACGGATCTGAGAGCTCGAATTGCTATCTTGTTGTCTATCTGTTGAAAATGACTTCTTTGATTGATTAACTTAAATTTTGATATTTACAGGCGACAAAAATAAAATTTTGAGCAGAGATACTTATCTATAAAAGAGCGAAAGAAGATGTATTCGATTGCGATCAAGAGAGTCGAACATTTTAAGAAACGGTGATAGAAGATAGATTTGCGGGCTTATCATCCTGATCTGTTGTGAGGTCATTGTAACAGTTATTAGATACTGTCATTGAGTTTTCAGCGTCTTCGTTTATTGTAACTCCAGCCATAGTGTCCTCAAGGTCGTCATCGAGGTTAATGGCGACTTCGTGTTCCAGCATATCTTGAGTGCTGCCCTTCACATGCGTATTGTAGTCTGTGGGCAAGTACTGATCCACGACTTCCTTTCCAAAGTCGAGTTCAAGATCAGTGACCTATGAAGAATATACATGAAAAATAACTTCACCGCTTTGCTCTGTAACATCTCGATTTCAATCGTCTTCAAAAATTTTGCGGTAATATAAAGTTTAGTACGCACAACTGTGCAGAACTTTCACGGCAAGCCTGGTTATTATCAGCTGAATAATGTTTAACGGCTGACAGGAAGATGTATTAGAATTATCAATTGCTCTCGAACGAAATTTGAGGCAATTATTGTAAAAGTCTCTAATTTTTTGCAAAATTTTTGCTCTGCCGTTTTGTTTTCAATTTCACTTCTCGAGTGGGAATTTTTTCGTTTGAATGCTTAATTTTGGCGTGACCTAGCTTGGTCCTCAGAGATAAAGTCTGTCTTTAAAACAAAATTAATTTTAAGATAAGAAAAGGAAAGGGAGTAATAACTCAGTGGTTAAAGCTTCAGTCTCTTACGGCAGAGGATGGGGGTTCGAACCCCTCCTTGGTCATAAAAAATAATTTAGGCTACCTCGCCCTCTAAATTAAATAGCCCCGCCTGTCGTTTGAGAGCAATTTGTCTGACTTTAGACGGATTATGCTTAGGTATTGGTAAATGCAATTTTATTGAACAGCTGTAAACCTTCAGCTTCAACGATCTCACCGAAACTACTCTCTGACCTCCCTCTGCGAATCTCCGTGACGCTCTACGCTGATTAAAGGGCTCTGTTAGATTTGAAAAAAATCAAATTTACGCATTTTGAATTGAGAGCAAGGAAAGCTTTCAGAGTAAGGCAAGTGTAAATAAGCTTAATAAATTGACTAGTTCATACTAGTTAACACAACCTAGTTCATGCTTTTTTGCTACTTTCTGAAAAATTATAACTTTTTTTTACCGAGAAGACTCATGTTCAACCAGGTTTAGAGTATGGGGTTTTGATTAACTGTACAGCTACAAAAATTTTCAACTTGCAGTCAGTTTTTGCTAAAGAAGTGACAGAAAATCTTTTTCACTCATTTGTCGGGACTCATTTTGATCACGAATCAGACTCTAGTCTTCTATAATTATATTTGTGCGAATTTTTTTCTGTTGGAAAAGTCACAAAAAGCCTGGGCAACACGGCGTTTTGGTGTGCGATGTAGCAATGATAACACAGTTTTTATCTGTTGTAAGAAACCTCCTGCAAATATTGATAATAAATTAATGCAATTGATAAAAGATACGCCCTGGAAGTCAGTAGAAAATGTCGCATGTGTTGGTTTCTTGAAGACCTGCTCTGTTGTTGAATTCTTAAATTGTTAAATTCTTAAATTGTGAAATTCTTTGAAGACGTATTTTTTTATCAAGAGGAAAACCTGTCAATCAGTGTTCGAAGAAAAATTTGTCTGAATTTTAATTTTCATTATTTGAATTGTTACATAATTGTTGTTTATTTAGTTTTTTAATCATTGCAGAGAGGTTTTGAGTTTGCGACAGCCTATGAGTTATTTTGCTATATTTTCGTGAGAATTTCTTGCAACCGTTTGACCATCCTGGAAAAGCTAATGGCAATAGTTTTTACCTCACTTTTTTGTAAATCAATTAGCATTTGTAACTCTTAAGGGTTGAGGTTTTAGATGCCTTGGCTGAGCAGTGTTAAAATTAGTTCTTACTAATTTCATTGAAAGAAGAGATGTACAACTAATCTGACGGGTAATAAAAACTGAGTCGCATCTTCAGTGAATAGAATTTAAACCAATCATATAGTTTGACAAAAAAGAGACGGAGCGACTTTTTTTCATTGGATTCATTGAATTTTTTCACCTGCGACTCAGTTCACTCTCAAAAATGAGTTTCCTCACTTTCAAATGGATTTTTCTCTACTTATTAAAGGAGATGAGATTCACTGTGTGTGCCCTTCTAATTGAAGATTGTTTGAGAGCAGCTAATAGAATCAGCTATAGGTTATAATGATTCTTGATCAAAATTAATCTGTTTTATGATATTCCCGAAAATTCATATCTACAAAGCTATCGACGCTATTTTCTGGCAATGGTCCTTTTTTCATCAAAATTTTTGTTACGACTGTTTTGCTCACGCTCCCTTCACATCAGCTTTCGTTAATTCTTTTATGCAAATTCTCAACTGGAAGATCGCATGTTTTCATGCTGTTATTTCTATTAGTATTGTTATTTCTCATTCGCATTAAGACGTTGGCTTAATCAATGAGAGGACAAAAGATGATCTGCCATTTTGATTATTGGTTTTTGGAGACGTTTTTTGAACACAGCTTTTTCCTGATGCAATTTCTTCTAATTTGAGAGATCAGCTAATAATAATGAAACATTTTTTTCGGATATCATCGTTTGCATCTGTATTATGATGCTGCTGTTCTGTTAGCCATATACAGTGTCTGCGAAATAGTTCTGATATTAATTGTTTTCAAAATATTTTCTAAAATTCAGTAATTCAGTATCTATATTGGCACTCCTATATGTTGGTATACGGGTTAAGACGAATCGTTGAAAAAATTATTTTACTTTTGAAAACACGAACTCACAAATTGCTGCATCTCAATTTTTCCGGGTAATATGGCGGTTGTACTCTCTACTCTAAGTGGCTTTTAAGAAGCTGTGGCAGGATTAGTTATTTTATCTTCAGTGGAAAATACATTCAAAAGAAGAGAGTTGTAATAATGTACCTGTGCTACAGAGTGGTCTCCCTTTCTGTCGTATATCTGCTGGTGGTGTGCACTCCATAGTCTCCGAGCACTCTCCACTCTCTCTTCTGTTGTCTCCTCACTGTTCACAGGCAGCCTGTGCAATTTTGATTGATAATTTTCAGACGATTTTGGTCAGTTCTCTTGGTCCTTTTTACGGCAGCGTTGCTGTTTTTTTTAAAAAAAAGTAAGTTGGTGTTTCAATATAAATAAATTTATTATAGTTTAACCTAAATGTTTAAATATAGTTTAACCTAAATGTTTAACCAAAATGTGTTTTGTAAAAACTATTTCTTTGAATAACCACGGGAAAATTTGAATGGGTGAACAAATTGTGTTAAAGGTATGCGATGCAGACATTTTTTTCGGGGGGGGGGGGGGGGGGGGGCTCTATAACATTGACGAATGTACCTTAATGTCGAGATATAATCCGAAATACAGTCCTACAATATATAATAATAGAAGCGACATAAAATTTTTGCGAAGTTGATACAATTGAACCGTTTGTTCGGTCTGCGAAACTTTCGATTTTAGTCAATTACCTTCCTGCTGCAGCACTTTTTGTGTTTCTGCTTTTGACCCTGGAACTTGCGGCGCTCTTGGGTGGAACAGCAAAAGATACCCGATTCCTCACTTCGGCAGTCTTAGCTCTCATTTGAGGGTCTATGTACAAACCACCCGCACTCCTGGACAATTGATGTTCTGTTGGCATTTTGGCCATTGCTGATTTGGATCTTAGTTTGGTTTCATGTTGGGAAGCGGAAGTGAGTTGTTTCTCAAGTGCATGCACTGACAGTTGGAATAGTCTGGTTGTGGTCCTAGGAGCGTACTTCGAATCTAAAATAAGCAGTCTGCTCGTTCAAATCTGATTTTCTTGCCACGTTAGAATTTACGTCTTTAAAGAAAGAAAGACTTGCGCATGAGAAATGATTGAGCTTGTTGGTTAATCTCTTTTAGATCAACCATTATATTGCACATTCATAGTCGTACTCTGACAAGAATCATATGATCCTTATACAAATGAATTTTCGAACAGACATAATTTCGTAAAGTTTCTGTCGTGGCTCTGTCCGTGAGGCTTGACTAAGAACTGGAGATTTCTTCCTCAACAAAATCTTAGATTTTCGAGCCACTGTGCAAAGTAGTTATGCATTAAGCTTAATTTTTGTAAATTAAATCATGTTTTTTACTGCTTTTTCCTTCTGTAAAGATAATTTTAGTACTGTGAAAAATTCTTCAAAGGTAAATTCAAGTCTTTTACTACTATTACTACTACAATATTTTTTATACCCAGTGGTACTGCCGTGACAGATCGAAGGAGCCAATCCAGAATGCCCTCGTCTTCCCTCGGCGTCTCTGATGTCCGTATACTCATCTGCTGTTTCCTCTGTTTTGTGTACAGCAGTTCCCTTTGGAACTCACTCTTTCTATCAGATATGTCCATGGGTCCCCTAGAGGCTGTGGGTGTTGGCTTCCGAGTGTGTTTCATATCCCATGTCTCATTCAGAGTGCACATTTGGGGTGGTCTTTTCTGACCACTGGAGAGAGACCTGGCTGTTGAGTGTCCAACTCTTGCCGAATGTTTGCTTTGCCTGTTTAAACAGAATATCTGATTTGACTTTGAATAATGTTTCCTTTGAATAACGAGTGCAAATTTGAGTGGGCATTAAAATTGTGGAAAGGTACATGGTGCACAAAATCTGGAGGCGGGGCACTATGGTGGTCTAAGTAAAGTAAAAAAAATTGACAAATGTACCCTCTAATGCCTCTAGCTCCGAATTAGACACAAGTCTTACGCTTTCATTAAAGAAATTTAAGTAAAACTGATAAATTTTTGAGGTTTTGGCACAAGTAAGCGAATGAAGATTAGAGTTCATAAGAATTGTGAACCCATGTATCCGTCGTTTCGCACGTTGAAAATAAACTGGCTATTATCAAAAATGAAAAAAAGCAAACGATATGAAGGTACTAACTGTATGCGTTGTATACTGCTGTCGACCCTCCTAGTGTGTGTCTGTTTGTCGTGGTCTTGTTGGTGTCTCAGAGATCTCAAGTAGAGCATGTAATGGTTCTGAGTACCTGCCATGTCCCTCCCTGTTGAATTCTTGCCCCACTCTGGCATCTTGTGCTGGATGCGCAGTTGTGACGCTACCTGTTGAAGAATAGCTCTTATTACTGTCGTTATGATACAATTGGCTCCTCTTCATCCGAAAACTCAGTCTTAAAGTTTTGGAATATGATTCCACAAATTGATCTATTGGAATCCTTATTAATATTGGAAGGTTCCCAGTATTTTCAATAACATCAATTAGTTTTGAGATGTGTTCGGTATTTGCACCCATAAACATAGCAGTATTTCTTTTCATTAATACCAAAGATCACGTCGGCAATGCAGTATTGCCTGTCATGTCAACTTTGATGCAGTATTCGTTATTGCTTCAATTGCCCAATAATTGATAAGAGTTATGGATAAAACCATTAATGGACGTAATTTTTTAAACAAATGAATGGTTTTGTTTGTATGAGAGCTACATTAACGCTTGCAATAAGTTAAGTTATGCATATTGAGATAGATAGAGTACTGTTTTAGACGCTCTTTATTAATGTTTCCACTCCGCCTGGCGCACTAGTTTCAACTCACTAGCGCGATGGTACGTCGAAAAGGCGCAGTCATATATGTTTGGTGTACTGATGCAGTTAAATGCTCTTATGAACAGCATATGAAAAATAAAATAGCAAAATTTAATTTTGAATAGTTGATTTGATTGAGAACCTATTTTTTGCCGTATTGGGTTGGTTATGCGAACAGCAAACTGCCGTTTAGGTAGACCAATCAGCTGGTGGATGCCGGCGTATGATGTTTTCGTTTGGAAAAATTGAAGATATATGTTTATTAGTGAACCAAGCATCAGTTGATGAGAACGTTGGTGTTGTGAAAGATAACTTTTGTTCGTCTTTTGTTTCACTAATTCCGTTTTCTCTGTTGTTACAAAGTTCCTATACGTGACTAATTCAAGTATAAATCAAATAAAGCCCCTAAATACCAAGGCGGACATTGTTTTGGATAGTATTTTGCAAAAACTAATTTTCTGCAAAAGTCGCCTGTTTCTATTATTCCAAGTGAAAACATCGATGAAATGATTCCTGTAGAAACACAAATTTTTCTTTCTCTTCTGTTCTCAAGTATCCATTATTACTCCATTTCTGTGAGTTTTCAATGAAATCAATTTAAGTGCCCACGTGAATTGGCAAAACTAAATTATACCTATAAAAAATCCTCTGATCTTCGTGCTGCTTGCTAAAATGAAAAAATGTTCTTATATCGCCTCCGTTGAATCAAATGGTCTTCAATATAGAAACCCTGGTTTGCACACAGCCTTGATTGATCAAGATGCGAGTAGAAAGATGAATTTTGTATTTAAATTAAAAAAAAATTTTTTCGTTGGATTCGCTAGCAAAACCATTTACCAAGTTTTCTTGTACATCTGTAGTATCACATTTTTCATTTGGATTAGTTTCGGTTAAATAAATTTACAGAAGTTAAGTATAAGGTGCTGTTTTTTAAAGAAGAGTTTTAGAATTCAAAGAAAAAAGATTGAATGATTTTTTTCTACAACTTTTTAATTCCACATTTTTCAACACTTCTGTCTGATCGGAAAGCTGTTGAGCTAGCAAAAATCTATTTAAAATTTAAGGAGGAAGAGAATTAACCCGTGTTAAGTGGAAAATAAGTGTCATTTTTCTTTCATTACCTGATTTTTTTAAAACTTCATGTAGAACAATTTACTTTCTATTTTTAAACACTTTGGTATTATTGAATGTGATGTTCTATTATCAAGTTTTAATTTTATCACAACTACATTACAATTATTCAACCCCCCTCCCCCATTTTTTTCTTTTCCCGGTTTTCCTTCCAATTTTTAAACAACTCCTTTTATTCAATCTGCGATAAAATTCTAAATTTCTTTATAAAAATCAAATGTATCCTCTAAGATCTACAGAATGATGGTCTTCTTTTTTATAGTGTTCTATTGGACATTTTCAAAAGTCTGGGCACTAAAATGTCCCAGCAGCTGTGCAGTTACAACTGAGGGTCAATTTGTTGTCATATGCCTCACTAAAACCATTTACCGCGCTCATGGTCAAATTGGTAATCGACAGATTGTAGGAATTAAATAACGGCTGCGATAAGTGCAAATATGGCGCCTTATTACTACTGAACGAATGCCTTTCGAAAAGCAGTCTGTTTTGAACTTGTTGTTTTTTTAATTTTAGGGACGTTAGACGGCGAGCATGTGGAATTATTTTGCACAACATTTTATGTATTTTATGGCATATGTGGGTACTGTGTCTTTTCGTTTGTTCATTTTGCGGAAAATGTCAACATGGTACCAAAAAACGTTAAGTAATCCCGTTTCGCAAGTGCTACCCATCCGGTGTTTTAGATTGACTCTAATTTTGCTCTGACTCTAAAGTGCAGACGGAGCATGGTATATGGGGAGCTTGCTCCTATTACTGACATTATTAGCTCTGTAATTTGATTTCATCAGGTGCTGCCTGGTGAAGTTTGTCAACGGGTGAAGATTCTTTGCCTTTTACTCGGTTAGATTTTGACAGACATTTTGGAGTCCCAATTGCAACCCTTCAATGCTTCCGATCGGGAATAATGTCTTTTTATATGATCTACTGCGTCCAACTTGTTATATATAGTGCAAAGAATGTTTTTAATAGCCGCGAAGCGATAGCGGCTATTATTGGGCACACCGTGGTTTTTTTACAATTCAAAGAATTTGAATTGTATTGGGGCGTTGTCTTTTTTTACGACTCGAAGAGGAGTATCGGAGAAGTCCTTTTTTACGAATCGAAGTCGAGTATTGGAGACGTCCTTTTTTAATAAATTTTATTGGAGTGAATTTTCAAGCAAGAAGTGAAACACGTAAAATTTGGATTGATTTTGTTGGTGAACTAAATGAAGAGTGGGGCGAAAAGAGAGTAGTTTTTGTTCATATCGCTGCTTTCTAGAGATCGAGAAATTGAGGTGTAAAAAAATTGTAAAAATCCTTTTTAATTTGAGGTGTAAAAAAAAATTCTGTAAGCGAGCAAAATTTTTTTCACGTGCAGCATTTTAAAGCAGATTTTGGTTAAAGAGGTTTGGTTATAATTTTGTTTTGGCTGGTTTTGGTAGTGTTTTGAAGGTTTCTGGAAATTCATATGAATTTTATGCTAATTCGGAGGTTTTTCATGTAATTTGCTGATTTTTTAGGCTAATATTGATCAGCCCTTTTTACTTGAGCATTTTTTTGAGAACAAGTGCTTTCAGTTTTGCGGATATAAATCATTTTTATGTAGAGAAATATGACAAAAAATGGCGAAAATTGAAACTATTCTTCTTAATTTTCGTGAAGGTTTTTCGTCTTTTTTTCTGTTTTTTAGACAAGTTTCTTAGCCTATTTTGACTTGTCTATTGTTTTGCGAACATCTGGATACCCTACTGGCTGAAAGGAACTTTTCTTTGGATTAATGCTCTTTTGTAATATTAAAAAAAATTATTAACATTATCCACCTTTTTAGTCCAAGTTGTTAAAGCTTATTTTTTAATGATTTGGCTTTAAGAATTTGATTTTTAACAAAAAATTCATAAGTGGTTTTAGAAAGTACTAGTTGTTTTGATGAATTAATGTGGGCAGAGATAGTTATTTCGGAATCTAAATTCGTGACGAAATTTGATCAGATTTTTTATCATTATTTAACAGATTGGATTGTCTTGTTTTTACTTTTTTGTTTTATAGATTTGTTTCAAGATCATAATTTAGTGGAGGATTTAGTGACGATCATTATTTTGTCTGATGAGTAGTAGGATGGCGTTTAGGTGGATTTCAACTTCGAGTCGCTTCAGGAGCTCTTTCGGCTATGTTCTTTAAGATGTTTTCACACATTCTGCAATTACTTTGATCTTTGGAAAAGTGGACTTTATTATTCCCTCAAGTGCTTAGAGTGGCGCGGTTTCTGTGCTGGCCTTAATTTAAGGTTAAAAAGGTAATTTTTAGGAGTTTTTGTGCTCAAAATGGTGCAGTTTTTCGGTTTTTTTTGTAATTTTTGAGTTTTTTTGTTTGATTCGTCTTAGGTTGAACTTTTGAAAAAATGATGAAGGTGTTTTGTGAGACAAAATTACTTGTTATGACCTTTTCATGAGCTATATGTTTTGGTACTACAAACACAAACACGCAAAATGATACTAATTTTTGCAATTTCAAGTTTTCCTAAAATTTTTTGGCAATTTTTGATTTTTTTTGTCCAACCTCAAGGGCCAGAAGAACTATTCCACGATCTCATAAAAATTTTTTGCATGTATTTTATTGTCAATGGAATTAATTCCAACAATTTAACTTTCGAATTTTAGAAATTTGTTGATAAAATTCGCTTTTTCAAGTTTTTTTGAAAACAATTGTTTTTATTCTGTTTGCTTCCGCCTCAGTAGCCTGGCCACCTCCTCCAAGGTGTGATAGCATGTTGTGGCATAGTTTCTAGGGGCAATGTTTTGTATTCCTAATTTTAAGAGAACGAAGTTTAATTTTTTGATAGAATTTGAAGTTTCTGAAAATTTTCGTCTTTAGACTAGTTTATCGATCTTTCAGCAAATGAAATTTTTAAGGCTTGGATATTGACTACTGGATGTCCTCTAGATTCACAGAAATGTTTGTGAAGATTTTGATACAACTTAACAATTTTAGAAACATTTTATTGAAATTTGCCATTGATTTCAATTTTTTGTTGAATTTTTCTGTCATTTTCTGAGTTAATCGATCTTCGAGGATCAAAGAACTTTTTTCAGGTCTTGCAGATGTAAAACTGGACCTATTTAAGAGATAAAAATTGGTTTCAAACATAATTTTGAAATAGGTGTATTTAAAGTGATCAAATTTTGCCTTCGGGATAAAAGCTTCAAGAGTTAATGCGTATTTTTTTTGTTTAGTTTGTTTGATTATTTCAGTTTCTCAACTTTTTGAGATGATTTTAATTGTGTTTTGGCTGGCATTGTTCACTTGATATGCTGGTCATGTAGAGTACTTCTTTGTTGTTCATTGAATTCTTTGGATTGTATTCAGGACTTGTCCTGCTATGTTTTTATTCGTTGTCTGCATCGATGACTCTTACGACCTGACGCCTTGGAATTAAATTTTAGTGACTTCTACTGCTGTGCTGTTAACATTTGTGTACGTGACGTCATTTTTCTGCTTTTAGATCAATTGGGTGACCTCACTAAAAATTGACTTCTGAATTCACTTAATGAACTTTAAATTTTTTCAACATATACTGGTTAAAGATCAATAGTGTGCATCCAAGTAGTGCCGAACGTAAATGCCCTAATTCTTGAGTATAGAGTCTTGAGTTTTTTATCTAGAATACTAAATTTAAATTCTGTTGGGTCTTTTTCCGTATAGAACGTATGTAGCTCATGAAAATGACAGTCCGAATCTAACCCTATAATCTAGTGGTCTATTAAAGCATTGGTGGTCAATCTGTATATCTTTATTCTTTAGTTGGTTCAATTCCGTGGAAGGCCACAAGCGCCTACCGCGGCTATTTTCCGGCAATCTGCCGGCTATGTTCGTTAAAGCAATATTGCGACCATAAAAGGCTCTGGTTTGAGATCGAACATTCCGATATTACTTTGTCCTCAGATATGTTTGGCTCCCTCGTGGCTTACATTTGCGTGGTATTTAATGTGCAATATGGTCATTTCTGTGTCTGAAGTTAAAAAATAGGTTAAGAACTTTTTGATATCTGAGATCAGTTGACAGATGACATAGGAGAAACATGATTTTCTGATGCAATGAAAAATGTGTGCGAATCTCAACATAATTAACATGTTTATAGATATGACATAATGGTTGACAGTATTTTAATGAGTCGAACCTGAGCTGGTTGTGAGGCTGGATATTCTGAGAATGGTTGCAGTTTCTGCAACGGAGGAGTAGCCATCCGCTTGGGCTGGCTATACTCTTGGGCTATTGCCAGTTCAGAGCCACGCAGGTTGTCTCGCGTTCTTAGCTGTACAAAAAGACTTTGAAAGAAACTGTAATGCAATATATTTCTCTATATGAGAAACAAAACAATTACTGTTCCCATCCAGGTGGAAGGACGGACTAACGTAAGCAATTTTTTCCACTCTCATATTGGTTTAAAATTTTTAATTGCTAGTCCCATTCTTTATTTGTAATTCTGAACAACGCGTTATTGTTTTGATCACACATTCAAATGAAAACAAAATTTTTGTTCTCGAGAGAAAAGCTAGACACACCAAATGAGGCTGTGGCAGAAAATGGTTGAGGATCAAGACATATCTTCTGTTCTTACATTAAAAACTAATTGTTTGCTGAATGGTTGAACAGGATCGCGGGGCGTTGTGACCAGCTTGTTAGCTTCGTCTGATAGCTCAATATGTTTATTCCCAGAACTGTTCTTCACATTGATCTTCATGACTTGTTCTAAGGCCATCGAAATATTCGATTCTCTTGGACTGAAACTCCCAATTTCATCTGGAGGCTGAGATGGTTTCAATTTTGGTGCCGGACTTGAAATACGACTTGAAGTCTTCTTGTAGTTCCATCCGGTTTTGGGGCGACCTTGTTGTGACTGGTTGCGTTGGGAGTAATAATAATCTGGTTTCGATCCAGGTAAAAGAGAGTTGACGGTTAAGGAAAGCTCCGGAACAGTCATTTTGGACACTTCAATCTTGTTACTATTTACTTTACATTAATTTGTATTCAGCTGTTTAAGTTGTTCATTGCAAATTATCAATTGATGATAACAGTAGTAGTAGATATTTGAATAAATTTAATTGAGAAAATTTGAAATTAGATTGGTTTTTGCGAGTTGTTGTAGCCAAAAAAGCAAACGCGTTAGCTTGCTGAGTACGTGCATTTATTTTCTCTATATAGTAAACGTATTTGATCAGTGCTGCTAGCAATAATTTTGTATATTTTGATTTTAGATAGCTGTACAGCCAATTTTTTTGGATACGTACTATGTGTGTTTTGTCTGCGAGTGCGTCCAACAGTTTCAGGTCCGATAGGTACAGCACAATGACAATCAGTGAAGCGTTAACATAATCGATGTTGATTGTTTTTAAATGCAATGATTGGCGCCACTAATTTCTGTTTTTTTTGCTCCTCTCTTCGCCCATTTGTTGATGCTTTTTGTGTTCAGCAGTGCGTTGTGGATATATGGCGTTGGTTTGCTATATTTCTTACGTTGAAACAATTCTCAGTTATGTTTGGGGAGGGAGGATTATAGAAGAGAGGTGTCATCAACATGGCCGCCTTAGGAACTTTGTGAGATTTATTTGATTAATTTATACTAAACCAATGTAATCCTTTATTAATTCAATAATCAAATAAATCTCACAAAGTTCCTAAGGCGGCCAATGTAACAAGAGGGTTGGGTCGATAGCATGGGACAGGACATATTTTTTATCGAGGTAACACATAGTTATCACGCAAACTATAGATAACGCATAGATATGTGTAGATATCGTGAGAGTTTAAATAATCAAATTGCGGAAATGAAAGACTATACATTGTTTAACTTCTTCCGTTCTCACGCGAACAACTTTCTTGATGAGACCAAAAAAAAGTGTTACAAATGTGTTTTGTTCTACTAGTGACTCTTACAGCTTAGCAGACACTAACCATTTTTTAAACGGCTATCTTGCTAACCAAAAGGATTTTTCTGACCCAAAAGTTTATTGCAAGATCTTGGGAGCTAAACTTATCGCTCCCAGCAAGGTTGTAAGGGGTTGAAATTATTAGTTATAGAATGTCACTCGAACAGGTTAACATTGCAAAACGTATATCAAACACTATTAAGTTCTATCTGCATACATGTCCCAGTTTTACTTAAACTTTGTTGTTTCATCTGAGTGTATTTTTCAGGTTTATTTGTTTTTGTCGTGTTTGATTGATGTGGATGTTGCCACTCGGCTTTTAAGATGAACTTCAACAATCTATCCAATTCTATCAGCAACTCTGGCCAACCGGCCAGTACCCCTGGATCCAATGTCTCTCCCTTCAACGAGTTGATGCACAACCCAGAGAGTGTCCACCTTCTGTCTCAGATGCTACAGGACCCGTCTGTCAGGGCCAAGCTTCATTTGCCCAATCACAGCCAGCAACCTGTGCAAAGTGCTATGTCTGGAACCTCTGTCAGTTTGGGACAGACACTTCCAAATGACAATCGGTGGAATGAGCCAGGATCTACTGCTGCAACCCATAGTTTCAGTTCAGGTTTTAACGGCAGTTTTGTTGCTCAACAATCTGAAGTTTTCCGACAGCAGGTATCAAGAGATCACAGACCGTCATCAGAGAATAACTTTTTCAACCTCAACAAGGTATCGGGAACTACGAGTACTCAACTGATGGGGCAACGCAGTCCAACTGTTCAGCAGCCAACTACGGCGCTGCCCAGTCCTGCAAAACAACCGGCCAAAGAAGTGTCAGTGCCGCCTCCTTTTCCACCACCTTTTCTTCCGCCTCCGCTCCCTCCTCCGGGATTTCCTCTTTCTCTTTTGCCACCGATGCCAAACATGATTCCAAAACCCGACACTGAGGTTGCTGTAAGAAGCGATAGTTCAAATTTGAACGACAATCAATCATCTTCTGGACTTCAAACTGAATCGCGTGAAGAAAGTAGCGATAGTTGGATCTCTCCTCGTAGGAAGTATCCCGGAAATAGTAGTGTCCGGGAATCGAGGAACTCACGGGCACATGCTCCTTACATTTCGCCTATGGCTTTTGAAAGCAAAGTAGTTGGGGGAAGTGCACCAAGGTCTTCGCAAAAGGCGACGGTCGAAAAAGAACATTGGACTACAAATGCAGCTGTAAAGCATCTTCAGAAATCGTCAGAAGTATTAGCCCAGTTCGCCAAGAGTTTGAACCAGACACCCGTTTCGTCTATCTTGCCTATGAGTGAAAGTTCATCGTCATCGACTAAAGCTGGAGGGATAACTGTTTGGCCCAAGGAAGAGCCTGGTTCTAACTGTATAATACAGGAGATGAACCAGAGTGGACACCTAAACCATCATGGTATTATGATTAATGCCCAACGAAAAAAGTGCGATGAAGCTGTTGCAAGTTCTGTATCTACGAGGAATGCTAGTAGCAGTATGTGTGGCATGTCATTTCCGGAGACATTGCCAAAGTGTATTGACAAATCTGCCGACAGAAGTTTCACTTCTGCTGTGGGCCCTGCTAACGCTTCATTGACATCTTCAGATAATGCTCTGAAACCTACTCCCTTTCCTTGCAGATCACAAAATGTCGCTACTGAGAAACCTGCACCGTTTCGTTCTCAAACACTAGCTGTCTCTACTAAACCAAAAAACAACGTTGTCTTAGCTGGCAATGAGCCTTCGAAGGTATCGAAGCCTCCTTTTCAGCCAATTAAAAGGACAGCAAGTTCGTTTCAAGGGGATAATGGATCAAATAGCTATACGGAAAGTTTTGCTTCCAGAAGATTCAACGGAGGATCAACTGCAGTGGGTAATGGACTAGTGCATGATGATGATAGATACGAATCTCTGATCTCCTGTGATCCTTGCAACAAAGTGTTCTGGACTAAGAGGTCTCTTGAGGAGCACAAATTTGAGCACAGCAAATGTCCGCATCCTGGTTGCTCTTTTTCAGCCAATGAGGAAGCGGTTGAGAACCACTTTGCAAATACGCATGCTCGAGGCATCCATTTGAAACTTGACACACCTGAAGAAATCAGAAAGTGGCGTGAACAGCGCAGAAAACACTTTCCGACCAAAGCTAATATTGAGGTTAAGATGAAGCAACAGCTTGCGAAACAGTCTAGAGGTGAAACTATTGAAACTGTTTCGTATTCGAATTGCAAAGCCAGAGGCCAGAACAATGCACGTAACAACGGACCTAACGATGGTAGTCAACAAAACGGCGAATCGCATCAAGTCAAGCATGAGATTACAAACAACTCTGGTTTTTCCAGACCGCCAAGGTTGACCAGCAGACAAAAGTACCTCTCCAAGTTCACGAGGCCAGGTGATGCACCTAAACGACCCAAATTTATTGAGATCAAGAAAGAGGAATCGGATTCAGAGGATAGCGATGCTCCACCTATGGAAATCCCAACTGGGAAGGTCGATCCTATTAATGTTCCTGCGCCGAGTGAGTCAGGAAACAGGAATGAAAGATCACCAGTGAAAGAAGTGAACAATAATGAGACTGTGCAGAGAACTTACAAACCGAGGCCTAGAAAGGCAACTTTGCTAGAAATGTTGTTGGCTCCTGATATTCGTCATGAGCGAAATGTTTTGATGCAGTGTATGTATTACATTGAGCAGAATAAATTCTTCTCGTGAATATTTTGAAAGCAACTTTAACAGTTCATAAGAGTTCAGTTTCAATTATCAGATTTCAACAGTTAAGTTTAAATTAGTTGAGCAAGTATCAAAATTCGCATGTTCTGACGAGCAACGAAAGAAAGAATTGATTCCTCAAAAGCTACGGCACAAATTTTAGTATAATATATTGCATTGAAGGGGACAGACAACGAGATTTTAGACACCCACTTTTCAGTCTACCCCGGAATTGGATACTATAGATCAATAAGATGACAAATAGACATTCCGAAACGAAAATTAAATATAAATCTTGCAAATTCGTGATTGCAAACTGAAGCCATTTGAGCTTTATAAAATTTTTTTCTCTGCAGCATCCATTAATGTTCCTGGCTGAAATTATTAGGCCAGAAACTGTATTCTAACGTGTCTTTGTGAACCATGAGTATGCATTCAATTGCGAAGAAAATATGAAGAAATTATTTTAGTCCTGTATGAAAAATAGTTGCTTGGTCGTTTCGATAATTTGTTCTGCAGTATTCTTTCGCTGGTTTGACGTTTCGTACTGAAAAACGGGATGAACCGGCAAAGCTGGGGGGGGTATTAAACTTGTGTAGCTCTCCGAGGAAGAAGAACTGTATGGGCTGAAGGGGAAATTTGAAATTTGGTAGGTCTTGGCAACCTCCCCCCCCCCCCCATTTGTATCCATGAAAACTTGAAAGAAGACAGTCACATACTATGCAAAGTTGACGCTGATTGATCTCAATTCAAGATTACCAAGAATTCAGCGGCTTCATTGGGCCTGCCTTTAAAATATGCAGGCTGGAGAAGATGACTACGATGTTGTTTGAAGGTACAAGGCAACTAATTTCCTAAATCAAAAAGAATCCTTTTGATCAGTCATCATCAGTTTTAATCGCTTTCCCAGTGTAATGAAACATATTCTAGACATTTGGTTGCTCTTATTTGGTTGCGACTTCTTGTCAAATGTTTTCGGGAAAGAGTAACTCTCAGGTTTTTGGCGGTAGTTTTAATCATCAGCAAAATGTCATGCTTTTCTTGAGTTTCCAAGGTCATTGGGAACATGCTCCAAGAAGGAAGGCAGGGGTTGAAGATCATCTTGATTGTCGTTTGATCCGATATCCTGAACCTATATAATTGGAAATGTAAATACTGTAAGGGTAATAACATCAAAGGGGGTGGATGTAGCTCATGTTGCCTGAGGCCGGAGCGAAAAATTTGAATTAAAAAACTACGGAGAAAAAACCCGTGCGAGGCCGGCGACCGGACGCACGAACGAGCCGTAAGCCGTTTTTACTTTGGCAACTTGTACTTCACCGTCTAGTCCAGGTGATGTTTCCACAACTCTTCCAAGGGGCCAGATTCCTCGCGGCGTCAAGTCTTTGAGTACCCACACAACATCTCCAACTTTCAGAGGAGGCTGGTTGTTGTCTGTCCATTTACGTCTCTTGAGTAATGTCGGCAGGTATTCCTTAATCAAGCGCCGCCACACGTGGTTCATCAACTGCTGCACGTGCTTCCAGTTCTTGAAACTAGCTGGCTGTTGATCTCCAAAGTTTCCGGGTGGCAGAGAACTGTACGGGCGTTGAATGAGGAAATGGTTAGGAGTGAGTGGTTGTTCGTTTTAAGGCTGATAAGCAACGTTTGTCAAGGGTCTGGAATTCAGGATTGCTTCGACTTCAACAATTAATGTCTCAAAGTTGTCGAAGGAGAGACGCTTAGATCCTAGAACGATAAAGAGTGTCCTCTTGGCGCTCTGAATCAATCGCTCCCATACGCCACCAAAATGAGGGCCGGACTGTGGGTTAAATTTCCATGTGGTTTTGGCTGCAGCTAGGCTTTATAAAGCTAGGTCTTTGTCTAAAGCCTTAACCGACTTCTTCAGCTCTTCGGAGGCGCCGACAAATGTTTTTCCGTTATCGCTGTACAATAAAATAGGTTGGCATCTTCGGCAGGTGAACCGTCGATATGCATTGAGGAAGATTTCTATTTAAATCTGGACATGTTTCTAAATGGACTGCTCGCGTAACGAGGCATGTAAAAATAAGTCCATAATGTTTCTCGATTTTGCCTTGATTGTCTTCAATATAAAACCGGCCAAAAAAAGTCCAGTCCTGTGTTGGCAAACGGAAATTTGGTTTCTTCTGTGGGGAAGCGAAATGCAGGAAGTGGGGCCATTATTGGTTGAATATTCTGATTGTGAAAACGGCTACACAAAAAACATCGGTATTTTATTGAAAGTAGTGTTTTTCGAAGTCCGATGACGGAGTAGCGTTGTTGTACGAATGCTTTGACTGGTTCTGTTGCTTGATGAGCACAAATTCTGTGCGCATGTTCAAGGTATAGTCTCGCGATCTTTTCCTTTGCGTCCAAGATTATTGGACATTTTTCGTTCTCCAATTCTGTTGGAGCAAATAGGAGACGGCCACTAGATCGTAGGAGTCCGTTTTTGTCAATTATTGGATTTAAGTTTCTCAATTTGCTCTTGGCGTCTAACTTTTGTGTTCTTTTTAATGCGTTGATTGTTGAAGAGAAAGCATTGTTTTGAGCCAACTTAAGCAGAAAATTTTGAGATAAACAAACATCCTCTTTAGTGTATTGACATTTGTTGGAACGATTCTTTAGCTCTGTAAATTAAATTGAAGACAGTTGCGAGGATTAAAAGTAGCTTATTCCAAGTTGAAAAGCGGTTCGGGTCTAGAACAAGTTTGATTGGTGTTTTTGTGTTTCTGGTTACCGCACCCACGGTTGAAATCTTTTTCATATCTTTCCAAGATTTTTCAGTGTCTTGCAAAAATTGTGGTGCTCTAACCCATTTCGGGGGATTTCCGATGGCTCAAGTGCACGCGTTCCATGGTCGGCTGGATTAATATTAGTTGGGACATGATTCCACTCATCAGTTTTAGTTGTTTCCTTAATTTCTTCGAGTCGATTCGAGACAAAAACGTTTTGTTTCTTAGTTGAGCTGATCCAATCTAAGACAACACGACTATCTGTCCACAAGTAGAGTTTTTCAAAATTTAATGTCATTTCGGTTTGTATCAATGTGCGGAGGCGTGTACCGAAAACGGCTGCTTCGAGTTCTAATTTTGGCACACTAATTTGTTTTATTGGTGCAACTTTGCATTTTCCAAGAAAAGAGGTTTGAAAGATTTCGTCCTGTTTTTAGGTGCGAATGTAAGCAACTGCTGCCAATGCAACAGTTGAGGCGTCAACAAAGACATGGAGCTGGTGATTATTTTACTGATTCGTTGAAGAGTTCAACCATCTGGGGATTTCGATATCAGGCATTGCAAAGTAACTGTCGAGCACTTTTTGCAGGTTGGATTGAAGTTCTGTGGGAAGTGGTTCAGCCCACTTCTTGCCTAGCTTCCAGACTTGTAGTAAAAGCATTTTGATTCTAATTGTGAGCGGAGACAAAATTCCTAGGGGATCGAAAATGGTTGATGATAAGCTGAACATTTTCCTTTGTGTATACTCACTTGCATTTCGGGGAAATTGTTCTAATGTCTTCACTAGAAAACAGTCAGTTCTGGTATTCCATTTCTGACCGAGGACTCTATTGATCTCTTTCAGTTCATCTCGATCTTCTTGCTCAATGAACCTTAGGGCTTCATGTTTGTTTGACACAAATTTTGTCAAGCGAAAGCCACCTTTATGAAGGTTACTATTAGTCTGGTTAATGGTCTCAATTGCTTCTTCTATAGACGGCAAAGATTGGATATAGTTGTCCATATAAAAATGGTTTTTGATTGCAGAAACTGCTTTTGGAAATTCAATTGCATTATCTTCTGCGCAACGGTTCAGCAAGAAAATTGCACAAAAGGGGGGCAGGTTGCTCCTAAAATTAATCTGGTAAACTGGTATTAATTAACAATCTCTTAATTGGGCCAGAGAAAGCGTGGTACAGATTGGTCCTCATGCCTTATTGCTATCTGCATGAACATGCCTTCAATATCAGAGAGAATAGCAACTGGGATTTCACGAAACCTCAGGAGGATTCGATTCCTAACCAGCAAATTTGGTCCTGTGATCAAATTGGAATTCAAAGATTGGCCTTTAAACTTGGCCGCAGCATTTGCTACTCTGCGCGCTTTTCCGGGCTTGTTTGGATTAAACACCGGGTGATGAGGCAAATAACAAATTTTCTCGGGTTCTGGCTGCTGCATTTCAACTGGCTTGACATAAAATTTTTGAAGATCTGTTGTGAGAGTTTGCTCATACAACTCTTTCAATTGGATGTCATTACTGAGTCGCTTATGAAGACTTTTCAGCTGGCTGAGAGCTGCGAAATAGTTATTTTCTATTCTCAATGGCCTTCTCCAAGGGAGTCCAACTTCGTACCTCTCACCATTGTAACTGATTGTCTTTTTCAATATGTCAAGGGCTTCCTTGTCAGTGGGATTTGAAGATTCACTCTGGGGTTGAGTTCCTTCGGCTTCAATTTTCCAGAATAGCTCAAGCAATTCATCGAGGGGCTGATCGTCGGAGCTTTGTCGTGATACGTGGTACACGTACTGTTTCTGCTGGTGAGATCTTTGTTTGGGTTGCTTTTGCACTCTTTCGTACTCTCCAGCTAGGGTCCATCCAAGCCTCGTCTTTACGCCGAAAGGCTGGTTTTTAGTTGCCGGGATAACTTCAACTGGATGTTTGAAAGCAAAAGTGTTTATTCCCAAAAGTGCACCAATTTTGCCTTCAGCTATTTCTGGGAAGTCAATGTGACGCGATTCTTTGAATGCATCGCAAAGCTGGTTGAGTTCAAATGTTTTATCTGGTTCTACATTTAAACAAGGAGTGCTATAAGTTGTTGTAATTTGAAACTTTTGATCCAAATTTTCGTAGGGTGCAACTGTCACTTGTTCAGAAGTTTTTGAAATTGGCATATCATGCTCTGTATTAAGATACTGAAGCGTAGCAGTTTCTTGATCTTCGCATGGAAGAGCAAGGAACTCTGTGATTTTGTCAAGTATGAAAGTAAATTGGCTTCCTGGATCGATCAGAGCGTACGTATCCAAAAGCTTTCTTGCCGTTTAGAAAACATACTGGGATAACTGAAGTTGTTTGAACCATTTTTTGGTTTTTTGGAGTAGACTGTAGATGATTCACTTTAAAATTTTGGTTGGCATTGTTCAAATTAGCGCGCTGAAATTGATTATGATTTTTGTTTGCAAAAGACTGTCCTTAGCGGCTCTTTTGTGATTTGGATGAGATGCTTGTGTTGTTGTTACTTCCTGGTTTATATTGCTGTTTGACAGGCTGATTTTCTTGGTTGGTAACATTTGATCCTGTGGAATTGCTGGTGGCAAAAGCAGCTGGCGGACGCTGGATAATTTTGCCAGGGTCATGCAGTGTTGTGTGGTGGTATCCGCTGCATGTTTGGCAGCGTTTTGTTGATGGGCAGTTTTGCGTCTTGTGTTTATTGCTCAAACAGTTCGAGCAAAGATTGCTCTTGCTTACATTGTCAAATCGCTGGTTTGGGCTTCATTTTTGGTAATCGGGGACAGGTGGCTAGTTTATGGTTTCCACGACATTTCTCGCAAAAACGCTTTGGCTGATTTATGTTGTTTTTGGGGTGGAAATGGCGGAGCGCTAGGTGGTTTTACAGCATCGCTACTGCTTATTGTTGTTGACTGATTTTGGTTAGTCGGCTGTGCTGGAGAGCCTGAACTTTGGGTACTTAAATTTCTTGCTTGATTATCGCTGACGTTCGAGTTCCCAGATTTAATAAAATTGATTATACGAAGGTTATTTTGCTGGAAGCTTTCGCGGTTTATCTTATCGTACACATGAGCTTGAACTTCTAACCATTTCTGGAATTCAACTAAAGTAGTTGGTGTTTCGATTGATGTAACAGTGTGCTCTGTCCATTTGAGGAGGATGTTATGCGGGGCTTTTTCTTTAGCTTTCTTCATAAGTGTTGAGCTCTGTAGGTCCGCTGTGTATCCCAAGTTTTGGAATGCTTGCACTAAACGTTTCAAGAACGAAGCAAAGGCTACAAAGTTTTGTTTGTTATAGTCATTAGTTGATTTCCAGTTTTCCAATTGATTTATGAAGGCGTTCACCACTATTGTAGGATCACCAAAATATGACATATGTTCGTTTAAAGCTGTGCTATAATAAGCAGGATCACATGACTACGCTTGGATAACATCTTTTGCTTTGCCAGTAACTGCAAATTGCAAGTATGTTATACGATGTGTGTTAGTAATACTGGTGTTGTTATGTACGAGGCAAAAAAAATTGTTTACCCATTCGTGGTACTTCAATGGGTTGCCATTAATCGTAGGAGGTGGTAACTTGATTGAGTGTTTACTTGTTGGATTCTGCCAAAATGGAGCTGTGTTTGAGGTCCATGGTAAAGAATTGATTTCAAATGAAGGGTTTTTGGAACTTTCATTTGATATTGGATGTAATACACTGGAAATCTGATGTGAATGTGGAAAATGTTGTTCGGGCTTTTGCTCTACTGAAGGCAGTGCTTGTGGCGGAAAAGTTGCGATTGACGGAGCAATGGGAATACTATCAGTTAATGGTTTTGAACAGGTGGTTTGTTGAACACCAAATGGGTTGAGAGGCTCAAAGCCAACGGTATCGACGTGGGACTGCGGCTGGAATTGAGTAAAGCTTCCAGGCAAAATTTTATTCTCTGTGTTTTTCAATTCCTGTCCAATATGCAATGGTAAAGAAGTTATGTTAGACGTTTGAAGGTTGTTCGCGTTTTGGCAGGAACTTTCATAGAACTGATTAAAATTTGTCATTGTTACTCAGTTCAAATGTTTGCTTTGTCCGGGGCAGATCAAAATCTAGGTTCTGTGGGTTCTGTTGACTGTAATTTTCGACAGAAATGGGATTTATCAGGCGCGGATTATGTGTTCCTTGGTATTTGGAACTACCTATGCTCTTTGGTTCAAAAGTATGTGTCTGAAAACGTTCCTCGGCGATATCTCGAGAAAGTTCAGATATTATGTTTTTTGACTGAAATTAAGGTTTTCCTGAGGAAAATGGTTTTGAACTTATTTTGCGTGCTTACAAAACTAAGCGGCTGGATTGAATTATTGTCTGATTTAAGCTGCTGCTGATTGACTGTAAAATTATCAACAGCAGATAATGTTGTATCACTGAGATTAAAACGATCGGGAGTTTTTGCGACGGTCGTCTCAGTTTTCGCAAAATTTTTATCCGAGTGTTTTACATCTGTTTTGGATTCAACTGTGTTATCGATGTTAATTGGTCTGAATGAACTAGATGTACTCATTCCAATAGAAAGGGGATTCTCGTCGTTGCCATTTAAAAACTTTGACAACATTGGTTTGGTCCTGTGGCATTCGGACAAAAACATTGATGGTTTCTCCGGTCTTGGTGGTAAAGGCGGTGTTTTGTTGGAGAATGATGAACGTTCTGGGTTGCTTGCTTCTGGAGTCTCGTTCATTGATGGTGAGCATCTCCGTGGGTTTGGATATCTGGCAGTCGTATGAGGTGTTACACTGAAATCATCGCGTATCCTAGTTGAAGATTGGCTGAGTAGTCCATCGTCATCTAAACTGTCAATTTCGTGTTCAAAATTCTTTAGACGTGACAGAAGGTTTGAATATCGTTCCATGACAGATGAAGTGCTGCTGGAGTTCGGACTTTCTTTTAACACGGCATCAAGTGTTGTTTTCAGCTCGTCAACATTTGCTTTTGCTTTATTGATGAGCGATCTTTGTGATTATTGATGAGCTTTATTGGTGAGTGATCTGAAACTCTTTCGCTGATCGATAGCAGATTGTAACAGGTCGAACTTGCTTTTCAAACTGAGCTCTGTGATTTTGAATTTGTTTAACGCGTACTGACAACTCTGACTGTCCTTCTTTGTCATCTTGCTCTTTTTGGTCTTTTTCATATTAACAGTTAAAAAACGGCTTCGAAACCAGAGCGACGCAAATTTCAAAGTTGAAAAACAATGTTAATGGCACTGTGAGGCTAATCAGCCCCAGGTTTTTTGTTGTTGAAAACATTGACGCAACTTTTCTGAAAAAATTAAAATCCTTGTGTTTTTTGTTGTGCTAAATCTAGCTAGTTTTATCTCTATAAAAGAGAAAAAAATCTTTGCGCGCGCTTGTTTCGTTATTACAATAAACACGACCAAATTATTGTTGAACTCAAGAAAATCAAAATTTTCTCTTCAGTAGTATAAGTGTATGGCTTTTGAATGCTTTTTATTACAAACTTATACAAGAACAAACACCTTTTTTTTGAAAGGGAATAAAAATTGCTTAGAGATTGCTACTCCTTAGACCCTGTATTGGGAAAAATCAAAACGATTTTTTTATGCGGTGCGATTAGGCAACGTGAGCTACAGACAAGCAGACAAGACAACTCGATTTGTGCTGAAGCTCATTTGAAATTCCTTCTCTTTAAGTTGAACCGCTTGTTTCTTGTTTTCTTTTCAAAACTTTTGAAATCTTTACTTTGAAAATTCTTTCCGCTTTTGTGAATGCTGACACTAAGTTTTGAAGATCATCTACAATGTTAACTACTGACACCAAAAAAGCTCTCTTCTTCTATCTGGTGACTACTGAGACCGAAAAGTGGCTAGTGGACTTCTTTCGGCAACTTCTGAGACCGCAGACAGAAAGGAAGAGACGCTTACGTTTTTCCAACTCAAAGGGATTTTTTAAATGAGCAAATTTGAGTGGGGAAAGATTTCGAGCTTTTGATTTTCTTGCTTTTCAGCTAAAGAAAAGAGAGTTCTTAACTTTCCTTTTTTTGAAGTTTTCAGTGCATACTACACGATTAACTAGGCGCCCGGCTATTAGTATGCACAATTTGAAAACAGAAATTGTGATTGTCTTGTTTTTTTTTAAGAAGTCATACTACCCCATTAACTAGGCTCGCGGCTAGTAGTATGCAATTAAGATCAAAGAAAACACAAATTCCCTAATAAGTTATTTTTAAGAAGTGTTTTAGGAACTTTTCTCTGCGTTCTTCACGGTTTTACAAAGTAGTTTAAAAAATAAAATTTCTTAGCTTGTTTTGCAATGAAGTGAGGAGGCTGATTCAATAAGTTTTTTAAACTTGGTTGATATTTTTAAATAAGCGTTAGAAAAAAATGTGTTTTGGTTTCTATAAGTCAGAGAAGCAATTTTGCCACTTTTCTGTTGCTTCTTGGCAGTTTTGCGAAAATGATTAAAAATTTATCAGCTTCTTTTGAAATAAAATGAATTGGTGCGATCAATAGGTTCTCTTGGATTTAATAAATGTTTTAACGAAAACGTTTTTAAATTTTTCTTTTCTTTTTTTGAAAGAAGCAATTTTGCAAATGTTCTGTTGCCTCTAGATTTTTAGCTTGTTTCAAACCAAATTGAGGGGGCTCAATGAATAGGTTTTCTAAGATCTACTAATTGTTAATTTTCAAAACATCAAGAAAAGTTTGTTTTTGAATTTTTTTTAGTCAAAGAAGCAATTTTGCCAATTTTAAGTTGCCTCTTTTTTAAAATGCAAAATGGATAAACAGTATTTGATGCTTGTTTTGTAACAAACTGAGGGGGCCCAATCAATAGGTTTTCTTGGACCTACTAGATGTTTATATCATAACGTCAAGAAAACGTTTTTTGAATTTTTAAAGTCAAAGATGCAATTTTCGCCAAATTCTAGTGGTCTCTTTGCTAAAACGCAAAGTCGATAATCTAACTATTAAACTTGTTTTATAGCAAACTGAGGGGGCCAATCAATAGGTTTTCTTGGATCTACTAATTGTTTATATCATAACGTCAAGAAAACGTTTTTTGAGTTTTTAATGTCAGAGATGCAATTTTTGTTAAATACTATTCGCCACTTTCTTAAATTGCAAAATCTATAAAATAACTTTAAAACTTGTATTATAGCAAACTGAGGGGGCCCAATCAATAAATTTATTAAAAAGTTTACATTAAGAGGTTGGAATAACGTTTTTTTGATTTTTGACGCTCAACAAAGCACTTGCGACATTTTCGTTTTTTGAGCAAAAATTTTACATAAACAACTAGACTAAAAAAAGTCAATTTAAGCTCCAACTGAGGTGTTCTATTCAATTAGTAATTATACTGTCATGTAGATTTTTTGCGACAAATTCAGAAAAAGGTTTTTAAATTTTTCTGATGCAAAAAAATCTATATCCTTTTTTCGTACAATCTGTGTGGTTTTTGTTGCTAAATGCTGACATGTGGGTTTTCATGGCTATTTCTTTCATAAACCATCGACAAAAGCTCTTTGGGGGACAATTTTAATGTTTTTGAGATTTTTGTCGCAAAAAAATTCAAGTTTTTTGGATACATCTAACCGGGGAAGGGACTTCTGAGGTGACTTCTGGAACCTCGGGCAATCATCTCTTGGTGACGTCTGCAACCAAAAAAAGTCATGCCTTCTTGATCGGGTGACGTCTTGAATCCTTGAAAAAAAATCTCCTCGTCTTTGGTAACGTCTGAGACCAAAAAAATATCGTCTTGTCGGGCTTTTCTTGATGCTGATTGAGTGGGATGAGGAAGTCCTTATATAGTTGTCTTCTCGCTCATCGGTCCCAGTCCATACTGATTTTTTTTATCTGCACAGAAGTAGAGTCGTCTTATTGAGTGAGACCAGTCTGTATAGTTGTCCTCTCGAGCGAAATGTGGGATCGCTAGTCTGTTGCTGACCTTATCCGTCCAGGGGGAGAGGGGAGGACAACTTGGCACTGTTTTTTGTGTCTCTGGGGGCGAAAAATCCGTTTCAGAAGGTTGACTATGTTTCTTAATCACGGAGGTAGGTCTCCATTTTATGTAATGAAACATATATTCTAGACTTTTGGTTGCTCTTATTTGGTTACGACTTTTTGTCAGATGTTTTCGCGAAAGAGTAACTCTCAGGTTTTTGGCGGTAGTTTTAATCATCAGCAAAATGTCATGCTTTTCTTGAGTTTCCAAGGTCATTGGGAACACCCAAAATGTAATGAGTTTGTTTTTTCGGGGTTTAAAAGCATTATTCGTTTCGTCTAAAAATATTTGTGCATTCCTCGGACTGACTGTTTTGTCCGGACACGAAAAAACAGGTACATGACAGTTGTATCATGTCATGCTTTTTGCTGTAGGATTAGAGCTTCTTTTGAGGTAAATTCTGTTTTGCATTTACGGTGGGATTATTCTGCGGTAATTTGGCTTTTTGTTCTCTAAAAAAGTTGATGTACCTTGGTCAAGCTTGGTTGAAAAGAGGCAGTTAAATCTTTAATGTTGAAGTTTTCCGTCCTATTTGGCGAAATTTACCTAACATGATGATGACTTGAAGCTCACATAAATTCAGCGTTTAACGAAAAAAAACAAATAGAAGGATTCTCAAAACGTTTTTAGTTTAATAGTTTAGTTGTTGGGATTTCACATCTTTTTCTCAAAAATTCAATACGTTGGACGAAACGAAGACTTTCCTAAAATTTTTTTTTGCTTTTAATGCAAACGCGAGTTTTACTGTACGACTGTGCACTCATTTGAGTTAACACGAGTTAATTGATTCTATTTTAACTCGCAAATTATTTTATCAACTCTTGCTTAAAGCAACAGATTGCAACAAGATATCTAATTGAGTTTATGAGTTTAATCATGAACCGAATTTTCTGATTATAAGATCTTGGCTATAAGGAAATGGTGCATACTTACTTTGATATGTTTTATTTAGCTCAATTGTTTGATTATTTTTTTAAGTTATTGCTCTAAGCCATAATCTTTGAATGTTTTAGACTGTGTTGTCTTAGATTTTTCTGTCTGTTTCGACAGTTTCTTGTCCAGGACTCTTTTGTCTGGAATGTTTTTTCAGAGACGAAGAAAAGAAAACCATGAAAAAGAGGCACCAACAAGCAATGACATTCAAGATGAATTTTGTTTAGCTTAATTTTGCTATTCATATTTCTCAATTATTGCGGTGAGCCGTAATCTTTAAATGTTTTGAACTGTGTTTGTCTGGGATTTTTGTCTGTTTTTGACAGTTTTTCGTCAAGGACTTTTTTCTGAAATGTTTTTTCGGACAAAAACCCGGAAATGGGAGGCACCAACAACATCAATAGTTGTTATTCAAGGATGAATTTTTCTATAGCGTATTTGAGTGATTAATAATTCTAAATTTTTGCTGGAAATAATCTTATTTGAACTGTGTTGTCTGTGATTTTGTCTGGATTTTTTGTCAGTTTTGAAAGAGTTTTGTCGGACTAATTTGTCTGGGATGGTTTCTTCTCGACACGGCGAAAAAAAACAGGAAAAGCGAGGCACCAAAAACATCAACGCTTCATAGAAGCAATAAGTTAGAGAGATGGCTGTTGCCAAATTCAAATCCCTTAGTAATAATTAAAGATGACATGTCAATTCGGGAGTGGAATTGAACATTATTCCTATTAATCTTTTGCACTAGGAGGGTTAATTCGATTTTTTTTTCACTGATTTCAATTAGAATTCGAATTAGAATTTTTTCAGATCAAATTGGATTAAAAAAAATTTTTAAACAGAAAATTGAAAAAAAATAATTTTGATTTAATTCTAACAGATCTTAAAACTATCTTTTGTCTGTTGTTTTGCTATATGAATTAGTTTTCTTTAAAGATAATGTTCAACATGAGCAACCAGATGCGTCAAATTTATCTTAAACAAACAGACAGCAGTTTGCTTAGTCAGTTTACACACTTGGTTTTAGCAAACAAATAAATAACATTTTTTCTGATCAAATTTTTTGCTAGCATTATATGTACTCTTCTCATTGAGACTTTTATTCAGTATAACTCATTATTGGGTTGGATTTAGTCTCAAAAAATTGTTACCGAATAAAAAAAATCAAAATATAAAGCAATGAAAATTTGTTTTTTTTTTCAAAAGGCGTTTCCGTCAATTTAGTTAGTTTTCGTGTCCTGTAATAGGACAGTTAGTCGTATACATTTAAAAGTAAAACGTTTAATAATATATACTTGAGAAATCAAGGAAATAACATGTTTTTCACATCTTCAAAACTGAACTAAGCTTGTGGATTCTAAGAACTAAGAAATTATGGTTTTTCTTGTTTTTTCTTAAGGACATTTTTCTGTTCTTTTTGATAGAATCTCCCCAAACGTAAAACATATACGGCTATATGTAGTTTTTAAACTAACACTTAGTTATTCCAAAAGCTCCTTTTTTGGCCAGTTTTTTTTAGCAATTTATCAAACATCTTTTTCTCACTTTACTCTATTATCAAACAACCAAAAAAAACAGGAAAGAGTTAGATGGCACAAAGTAAATTTTCATGACATGGAACGGAAAATTATAATTTTCTGCCTCTCTAAAAATGATTTTACGAGTTCAATTTTTTTGAATTTTTCGAAAGCAAAACATTACTAGAGACATTTTACATTCTTCAGGTTTTGCGTTCTATAAACTTGATAGCCATCTGGAAGCCAACGGAGAGTTTAAACAAATCAAAAATGGTTACCAAGAAGAGAACCAAAACTAGCTTTTTTCAGTATTTTATTCCTTACAATGCTTATTTTCTTTTCAAAAAAATTGAAATCTTTGTTTTTTTAGTACCCTGTAATTTCAATATTTGAATTTATAATGAAACAATAAGACTCGTTAATGTGCGTTTGAACATGAAGTTCCGACCCGAGATGATCTACGTTTTTGACTTAATTGTCAACCAAATGAAGAGATAACCAAAAATAGATGTTTGAGTTTTAAAAAATCGTTTCACACCCAAACTACTAATTGAATAAAAAAAAAACATGCCTCATTACAGAGTTTACAAGATCATACAGTAAATAGACAACGAGAAAAAAAAACAGAATAAGCAAAACTAAAAAATTTAACGGCAAAAACTCAATATCTAAATGTAAAACCACTTAGTAAACAACGTCAAAATGCAATCAGATAAAACTTTAACTTCACAATTTTTTATCTTGACTATATAACAGATGGGCTTTTTTTAATGAGAGAAGATAGCAAGTAAAGAGAAAAAAATATTGAGGTGGAATTCAAAAATATATCAACATTTTTTAAACCAAATAATATGAATTGCCTTAAAAATCATTAGCTTTTAACCAAAAAATTCTCGATGAACTTAATAAAAAGTCATTACGAAACGGATAGAACCCGTTTTTGGTTAAACTAAGCCATAGAAACGGATTAAAGATGCAAAAAAGATCGGGAAACTACAAACAATCTGTGAAAACACAAATTATTGAAGCCATTAAAGTCATTAGATATTATCTTAACTTTGTTTTTTTTTCAACTGTTATCTATTTTATTTCAGCTAATATTATACTGAACAATTAAATAAGTTCACTTGGGCCTCATTTGAAAAAAATTGCGCTCTCCTATTACGCGAAAGTGGTAAAAGAAGAGAAAAAACACACAAATATTGACTGATCACAAAACATTTTAAAAAACGCATTTTGTCCCACTAACAAAACATCAGTTACGACGAAAGATCTACAGAAAATTTAGTTTTTTGGAAAACAAGAAGCTAGGTAGGACCTCTCAATGATAATAATAAGTTACAAAGTGATCAAAGTACAACAAAAAATAAACAAAAAATTATACAACAAAAAACGAAAGAAAAAATTAAAACAAATGATGTCTTAAACTCTAGAAATAATCGCAATGAACTGAGTGATTGGAGTTTTGTCATTCATCCAATCCTCATTCAGAAGCCTATGAGACCTCTCAGCATTTTACGACTATATAAAACATAAACAATAAAAAACAGCAAAAACAAGTTCTTAAAAAAATTAGACAAATGAGTTTTTCTGTACAATGTTTCTATTTTCAATTAATGTTTTCACTACAATAGGATTCTTTTTTTTCTTTAACTCAAAGACTTTAAAAACTCTGATTTTTTTTTCTTCAATTATAGGAGTCCACAATAAGATCATTTTTCTTTAACTATAAGACTTCAAAAACATGAAATCTTTGTGAAGACAAGTAGTACCAATGAAAAAAAATTCAATAGCTTTCAAAGGAAGTCAATAAATACGCTACGTTATGCCTCGATGGCAACAGAATAATGTTTGTTGTTGACCAGCAGTCAACAATAAGATATCACCATGAGTCTTATGACTATGAGAACCATAACAAATACATACAAAAATCAAAACTTCATTAGAAAAGTGCAAGAAGAAAGTGTCAAAGTCAATTAATTCACAACTTGTTCTATTAATACTTTATCTATGAATTTTTTAACGCGTTTTCTGAGCCAATGGAAACAATGAATTTTAGGATAATGTGATAAGATTCGAAAAAAAAACAAAATTATCAAAAAATTATCCAAAAATTTAAAAAATATGAAAACTCGTCGTATCGAATTCATAAACGCAATATTTGAAGATAAAATAGATATCCATTTAGTTCTGATTGCATTAAAAATTTGGGGGTCCTGTCATTACTCAGACTGAATTAGAGTTTGCAAAATTAAGTTTAAGATCGGCTGACAACCATAAAAAAATTTTTTCTAGATTTCTTTTAGTCTTAAGAGCCATTAGATGTCCACACAAAGCACTATATAGGCTCACTTAATGCTCAATCGGAAAACAATTGTGTTTTTAGTCAATGTGTTCATGGCATAGAACTTCGAAAAGTCAGTAAAATCTCAAAAAGAATTAAAAATTTAGGATCTATTCTGTTTCTCCCCCGCCCCAGTGTTTTTTATGACCCCCAGTTACAAATTATACGTTGTTATGTAGCACGTTACCATGTAAGAAAATAACACGTGCGTCTGGGAATCACAAAAAATTTATGCTCACTAAGCTGGGGGGGTGCAAAACAGAATAGATCCAAAATTGGAATAAAAATAACCTACACTCATAGTCGAAGCCAAAAATAATATGAGCGATTCCTTGAAAGCTAATTTTGTTCATTGGGCATCCTTGTACTGTAAATGAGTTTTGTAATTAACGGAACCTCGATAAGAAAGGTGACTATTCTCTTAGTGACTTAAAAAGCAAAAAAAAATGTGAAAATTCCTCTACAAAACAGAAATAGAATTTATTTTTTAATGGTAAATTTCCCTTTGAGACCAGAACTAGTCTTTTTATCACCTTTTGTGTCTTAGGAACACCAAATTGATGCATTTTGTAGTGTGAAAGGTAATTTGAATTAAAATTTTTATAGAAAAAAATGTTAATTCGAACAAAAATTAGCCTAAAGTGAACAAATATGGACCAAATTTACAGTGTTGACATGAAACTTTAAACTCCTCGAAAAAAACGAAATTCATAAAATCTTTTTAATTTCGAATTCTACGCTGGTCGAGTTTTTTAATGATACCACTCACATTCCTCTGCGATGAAAATATTGGTCGGCCAAAATTGTCACCAAAAAAACCCATTTGAGTATATAGTTCCTCCCCCCCCCCCCCCCCCCACAAGTTGGATCGGAACAATTATTGCTTGGCTTTGTTTTCAAACCAACATCTATAATCCAATACAATTATATTCTTATAGTTTTATAACTATTTCATAACAATTATGTTGTTAACATTAATTATTATCCCCGCCTTTCAAACCCCCCCCCCCCCCCCCTCCCAAAAAAATCTCTTTTCCTTTCCTTGTTTTCGTTTCACTTTTTGAACAGCTCCTATTGCTTAACATGAAAAAAATGTAGAGTTTTTTAAAATCGAAAGTAGGAACAAACAGAATTCGTCCCCTTATATACCCTACATTATGGTATATTTGAGGAAATGGGAGATATTTACGGTACTTCACTGTAAACACCTGTTAACTTTACAAGATGCTTAAATCTTTTTATTCTTTAGTCGGTTCATCAGTACAAAGCGTAATGGTACGGCTTTCTTTATTTCTTTTTTGTCAATTGTCAGTATGATACCCTATAACGCAATTTTATTCAATTCCCTCATTTGTGAATATGAATTTGGAGTGAAGTGTAAAATCACCATTGCTGTTCATAGTATTTCTCGAATATAAACGCACGTGCAACAAAAAGCATGTTCAATTTTTTGATAATTCAAATACGCGTACATTAAAGCGTATGATATTGTACGCTGCTCAGTTAACTATTACGTAACAGCATCTCTTATCATTATTGTATCTATCTGCTTTACAGGTATGTACTTTTTTTCTCATCGTGTTTCATTTCTCTGAAATAAAAACAGAACCCGAACACTATAGTGGGAAAGACCGATACTTTTGGGCGTTATCACTGCAGGGTTATCCTTCCAACATTTCTTTGAAATGTGGCTTTTGTTAGAGCCTCCACAGGATTCAAATTTTCTGCTTGTTCCACTAACCCAGTGTGAATAGCCTCCTCAAGTTTGATCTAGATACAACGAAAACCAAACCATTGCCTGCCTTCTAAATACAAATATTCCATTTCTAGTCGGATACGCCAAAAATCAGGCTTAATTTAGATCAGTGATCAGTTTGAAAGTAATTTTTGGTCTTTCCCGTTATAGCCCCCAATCATGGTAAACTTACCATAATAGGGGTGCTATAATTTTGTGGGGGCTATAATGGGAAAGACCCAAATTTTCAATGAAACATGCAAATAATGCAGGAATTTTCTAATTAAAATATAGACAAAAACTCAAATAGTCAACATCTAGATTGCACATTTACTCATCAACTATTTTGCAAGCCTATCGGGTCATCAAAAAATAGCAACTGTATAAAATGAACAAACTTTGTTACTAGTGCTTACATTGAAAAAATAAGTGCCTTTAAAGTTCTAAAACAACCGGGAAGCTGTACTTAATGATTTAAAGTTCAAACTCAAATGCGCACTCTCAATCAAAACAAGAGCAAATAATTCAGCTTGCAGAAGGAAACTGATCTCACGGCGTCAGGACAATTTACCCAATTCCATTTTACCCAATGCCATTATACCCAATGCCATTTTACCCAACCTGCCATTTTACCCAATGCCATTTTACCCTATGCCAACTTACCCAATTTACCTCATTGCTAAATTAACCAGAACGACTATTTAGCCGACTATAATATAAATGGCCCGTGGGACTTGATATGAAACTATCACAACCGAACATGGGATTAGCCAATTATATAATTAAATGGCCCGTGGGACTTGATATGAAACTATCACAACCGAACATGAGATTATATTGTCCACAAATATTTTAAATCATCCTTCTAATAGCGACTGCTAATTTGTTATCGGATAATTGAACGAAAAGATCAAAGAGCATTGGGTAAGTTGGTATTGGGTAAAATGGCATTGGGTAAAATGGCATTGGGTAAAATGGCAGGTTGGGTAAAATGGCGTCGGGTAAAATGGCATTGGGTAAAATGGAATTGGGTAAATTGTCACGTAACCGATCTCACACTGCTCTTTAAACAGTCAAAAACAATAAACCTAGACTTTGAAAAATAAAATTCAGTTCCATTTTCGGGTCTTTCCCATTATAGCCCCCCATTAAATTATAGCCCCCCATTATGGTATAATTACCATGATTGGGGGGGCTATAGGTTATCTGACCACTAAGCTGGGGGGGGCTATAATGGGAAAGACCCCCATTTTCGGACATAAAATAGTCAAAAAAGACCCATTTAAACTAAAATAGGTTTAAAAATTGGGTCTTTCTTATTATAGCCGCCCGTGAAATTACCGCCCCCATTATAGTATAATTACCATGATTGGGGGGGGGGAGGGGAGGGTTATCTGACCACTAAACTGGAGGGAGGGGGCTACAATGGGAAAGACCTTCAAAATCTTTTGGATCTATTCTCTTTCGAGAATTTTGTGGCAGGGAGGGCAATAATGGGAAAGGCCCGAAAAGCATTGTTGTTTTGTTTTTCATTCGGGTCCTTCCATCAACCAAATTATAAACAATACTATTTCTTCGACCAAACTTTATTTAAAATTTTTGAAAGCAAAATTAAAAACAAATATGTTTTGAAGCATTTTTAGAGGACATTTAACAAAACTTAGCACACATTTTGGCCAGCTTGAGAAATTACTTAACAGTGTTGTTTGTTTTCTTTTTTCAAAGGAGTTTATTGGACCATGAACTAAAAGCAACAAACCTTATTTAAAAATATTGAGGGAACGCACATTCTGTGGACAAGAAGTCGATCCGGCAAATATTTGTCGGGTCTTTCGCATTATAGCCCCCCGCTTAGTGGTCAGCTGTGCTATACCCCCATCATCGAAAATATACCATTATGAGTGGGCTATAATTTCATGGAGGGCTATTATGGCAAAGACCATATTTGTCAATGAATCACCAAAAACTAGTTCGCATTTGCAGCACAAATACGATCACCGAGGAAAAGACGCCTAATTGAGAACCTGGCCATTAAAGTGTCCAAGTACTTTCTGACTGGAAAAAGACAATTCCAAAGTTAAATAATAATTGACAATCATAACGTAACGTCTAAATTGTTTTTAAAATGACAAGTTCTGAAGAAAACAATACCAGAAAAATTGAAATATGCGAAATATCCAGAGCTTCCTCGAATAAAATCTTCGGAAAAGAATAATTGGCTGCAATTAAAGTTTATCAGCAATTTATAAAATTGTTATATTATTAACCACTAAAAATGAAGAGATTGCAGATTAATATTAAATAGTCATAAAGTCAGACGCAAAAACTAATTTTATTTAAATCAATTTTAATTTTTTTCTTGAAACTTTTCTGCATCTGTAACACTTTTGGAATCCTTTTCGTTTGTGTGGCAGTACGTTACGAACCCCCCCCCCCCCAATACAGAGCTCGCTTCATAACGTACTAAATCATTATATAAAAAACTGTTACGAGTGCATCGGGAGGTGCAAATATTACACACGCACTAAGCTTGCGGGAGCGAGGAAATGGAAAAGATCTCACTTTTAAAACAATTTTACGGTTAAGAGGCACATGTGATCACACAGCCCGTTTCCAGTTTGCTGCAAGACTTAAATTATGTGCAGTAAATTGATTGAGGACTAATTTTTGGTTTTTTCCCTACCCAGGTTCATAATATTTAGTAGTAAAAGACTCAATTCCAGGTCTACGGCTGAACAGTTATGCACAAACAAAGAACTGCAAAACCTTAAAAACAAATATATTTAGGAACTGCAATGTTCACAAGTACATTTAATAACAAGAATTTCTCAAACTAAATAATGGAAGTTTCTCTTGGAGGTAACGATCGAGGGCATTTTTAAAGTTGGCCTTTTCTAAACTCACTTTTTTTTATTCCACAGAAAAATTTCCAAGTTTTTCGAGTGGTTTAGGATCCAGCGAGCAGCGCGTCATTGGGGTTTTTCCAGTTTTTGCATAGAAGTTTTTGAGTAACACTATGAGAAAGTTGCGTAGAGGAGCATTCAAAAAACTTAGAGAGGTATAAAGTAGCTTCGTACAACAGAAAGAAACGCAAAACGGTAAACTTTACTTGAAATTTAAAACGCTGTTCCACTTTGCTATTTAAATATTTATAGGTCGGTCCCATGAAGTTTTTTTTAACAAACTTCAACATTTAATTCTCAAATGTTTGTAGTATTTTTCAATGGTTAGCTTGAGAAGGCCAGCTTGAGAAATTACTTAACCATGTTGTTTGTTTTCATTTTTCAATGGGGTTTATTGGGTTTTGAACTAAAAAGAACAAACTTTATATAAAAACAATAAGGGAAAACTCATCCTTTGGACGAGAAGTCGATCCTGCAAATATTTGTTGGGCCTTTTTGGTTATAGCCCACAACCAGCTTAGTGGTCAGATAAACTATGTCCCCCCGATCATGGTAAATATACCATAAGGGGGGCTATTATTTCATGGGGGCTATAATGTTAAAGACTCCATTTGTCAGTGAATCACCGAAAATCTAGATTGCATTTGCAGCCCAAACACAATCACCGATGAGTTGATGCCTAATTGTGAACCTGGTCATTAAAGCGTCTCAGTACTTTCTGACTAGCAAAAGTTAATTGCAAATTAAAATACCGATTGAACATCATAAAATAACATCTAAATTTTTTTAAAATGGCAATTTCTGAAGAAAACAATACATGAAAGAAATTGAAATAAGCGAACTGTCCAGAACTTTTTCACACAAAATCTTCGAAAAAAGGTATAATTGCTTTATATGAAGTTTATTAGAAATTTGTACCATTGTTATTTTATTAAACACTAAAATGGAAAATGGATCGCTGATAAGTCTTCAATAGTCATAAAGTCTGACGCAACAATTACTTTTTTTTAGAAAATCAATTGCGATTTTTTTGCTTGAAACTCTTCTGCATCTGTAACATTTTTGGGATCCTTTCCGTTTGTGTATGTTACGTCCCCTCCCCTAGTTACAGAGCACGTTTCATAACATAGTAAGTCATTATGAAAAATGTGGCAAGTGCTTCAGGGGATGCAAATATTATGCACGCACTAAGCTTGAGGGAGAGCAGAATTGGAAAAGATCACACTTTTAATGTATTTTGACTGTTAAAAAGCACATATGATCACAAAGCCCGTTTACAGATTGCTGCAAGACTTCAATTACGTGCAGTAAATTGATTAAGGAGTAATTTCTGGTTTTTTCTCTACCCAGGTTCACAATAGTTAGTTGTAAAAGGCGCAATTCTTGGTTTACGGCAGAACAAGTATTCAAAATGAAAGAATGATGATACCATAAAAACAAATATATTTAGGAAAGGCAATGTTCACCGGTACATTTAATAAATAAACAAGAATTACTCACACTAAAAAATGGAAATTTCTCTTGGAGGTAATTCTCGAGGGTTTTTTTAAGGTCGGTCAGTGTAATTTTAAAACTCAATTTATTCCGCAGAAAAACTTCTAGCTTTTTCGAGTTGTTTAGATTCCAGCGAGAAGCGAAGCTCGTTGTTGGGGTTTTTCCTGTCTTTTCATAGAAGTTATTGAGTGATACCATGGGGAAGATGCGTAGAGGAGAACTGATAAAACTAGAGAGATACAAAGTAGATCCTTACGCCGGAAAGAAACGCAAACCGATACATTTCACATTAAAATTTTAATATGCTGTTTCGATTTTGCTTTTTGAAGGATTTAGTGCAATTTAAAAAAAAAGTCTTTGCTTTTGCTGGGGCAAATTTCAAGAGCACTTTCTTTGACCCTAAGTAACAGATTGTCACTATGGGTTTGAGTTATTGAGAGATCGTTCGTGGTTAATAATTTCAAATCATCTCCATAAAGATAGAAGTGTCTATAATTAATAGATTGTGCCCTACGGTTTTGAAAACAAATGAAAAACAAAGTTAACAATACACATCATTGTGACACACCGGATGTAATGCATGACGGAAAAGAAGTCATCTGCCTATTTACTTTGACCATCTGAGGTGGATTGCTAAAGTAGGAGCACATTAAAATCAAGAACCAAAGGATTTCAATTTCTTGCGCAAAAACAAGTGTAGAACTAATCGAGCGCGTTCTTGATATCAGAAGAAACTGCAAAGCAGTCATTGTTGTACTCATATATTTGTAAATTTCTCTAACAATTTCAGCGACTGGGTTACGGTACTTCTTGAATCCATTTTTCTTGAATTCGTGTTGTTCATACAATACTAATTATAAACATAAACCGACAAATGTCGGAAAAATTGCTCTTGAACGACAGGAAGGGAATTTAATTCAGGGGCTGTAGCCCGGATCAATTTTTCTTCATGGGTGCAAAAAACCTTTCCCCTGACGGCATCAGAACCACTGACCTCCCGAACCGTGACCCCAATGACTCCAACTGCGCCATCAGAACCTTATTCTTGATTTGCTGCAACCAATTTATATCAGCAACAAGCTTTACGTCGGAATGAGAGCAATAGAGATTACTCAAAAATGAAGAACGAAAGCGTGAAAAAGTCACTTGGGAAGTCGAAGAATGTTCTAGAAGTAAAGCGCAAAATTGTCAAGCAAAAAATTTGCATAAAAAAGACACACACGTTTACAATTATTGCTATGAACATCATTCAAGAGCAAGTAATAATTGAAATGTTCAGAAAGAATATCATGAGTCGTTTATAGCCACTGTTATTTTTTTTGAGGATAGAAATTGAGTATTATATGAAAATGTATCACTTTAAATGTATGGTGGTATCATAAGCCGTGCATCGAAGCGGTGAAAATAATGACAATAAAAAAATCAGTAAAAACCTGTGATTTCATCAAAAACCAAGATATTTGCAAAATTTCTTTACAACAATTAATTCAGCTTAAGAGCTTTTCAATGATAAGCTTTCATGTTTTCGAGCACTTTCTAGAGCAAGCTATTTACTCTCTGCGAAAGATACTAAGATCCAAAAGATACTAACGACCCTAAGTACTAAAGATACCCCCAATACGCTATGCTTACCTTGCGCTACGCTATCTCCCCTGTTATATAGCATGTGCCAGTACATAATAAATCTTTACGTAAAAAATTTGCACGTGCGTTCGTGGGTGCAAATATTATGCAACTACAAAGCGGGGGCGGGGGCACAAGGGAAAAGATCCGATATTACTCTACAAAAGTTCTCTTAAGAAAATATTCCTGGATGAAATAGATAGTTCTAAGTCCCTATATGTATATTCCATACTTAACTACAGTTTTTAATAGCAGAGGTTACCCAAAACGCGCAAACCATAAGAAACCGGCACATTTATCGGGTCTTTCCTATTATAGCCCCAACCCCAGCCTCCCAATAACCTATAGCCCCCAATCATGGTATACCTATAGCCCCCAATAATGGGGGGTTGGCTATAATTTCATGGGGGGCTATAATGGGAAAGACCCCAATTATCATTTGGCCAGTAGCGGCGTTGGTGAGGAGTGTGACGTGAATCTACCTGAAAATTGTTTTTGTTTAGAACTGTATACTGATCCCAGACACAACACCCCATCATAATAACCAGCTGAACATCCAAGGCAACAATGGTGAAGAAGAAGGGTGGGGGCAAGAAAGGGAAGAAGAGCGGGGGAGGGAAGAGTGGGAAGAAGAGCAAGGAGTCTGGAGGAGGGGCGGGAGGGGCTGACGACAAGGTCAATGAGGTCACTAAAGAGATGTTTGTGATCAAGATCAGAGACCTTGAGGAGAAAATCATGCGATACGAGGAAAAGTGCAAGGAGCTGCAGGTTAGAGGGACCATTGTTAAAAGTTAACTTTATATTAACCAAGACGCAAACATTTTTTTAAACTTTTTTTTGCTTTTGGTAAGAAAGACAGATTTATAAGAAGTTCTAACGAAAATTGTCAATGTGAATCTAGTTTAAAACTTTCTCAAGGAAATATTTGACAGGCTCTCACATTGCCTGGATTTCACTCAAAAAGAATAAAGCTGGCGCTCCTAGATCAAATGAACTTTTTCTCATGCCCAAGAAATTCTTGTCAATGAGCGCGACATCAATGGCCGGACTTTTGTATGTTTTATGTTTTTTTGTTTGTTTGTTTGTGACAGGATTCGAGTAAGGAGATCGGAGACAACTACGAGAGACTGAGTGTGGAACAACAACAGTTTGTGAAGACAGTGGCGGGTACTGTGGGGGACAAGGAGGACGAGGTGGCAGACTGTAAAGACCGGACTCTTGGACTCCAACAGGCCAAAGATGCCGAAAAGGTATAATTATACCGCCAATATTATCAGTTTAAAAAAACTGTTTTCAGGATACATTTGTCACACAAATTTGATATAATGTGCTCCGCCCCCGAAATTTTTATTCCAAGCTGGGAGAGGCCGAGAAAAATTGATGCACCAAAATTTATTTGAAAAATTATGGGGACTACTTTTGAAGTTCCTCTACTGGGAGACTTATCCCATGTACTCTGAAGTTACACTTTTCCATTGAAGTGATTCTCAGAGACTTTGGCGCTTATCGTCCTGCAGATCTGTTGTTTTGAGCACTTGAAGTTATGGCCATCTGATGTTTTTAACAGATGTACAAAAGTGACCGATGATAACAGCGAATCAGTCTAGTCACGTCATTCTGACCAATTTCTTTATTAAATTCATTGTCTCCTTTGCAAATTGTGAAACAAAAACTAAAATAGACCAAACAATTAAATCTTACAGAATCTCATTATATTTGATTAAATCGCGACTTGAAATAGAACAGTTGTATTATTTTTTGCACTTTTATTTCTAGGAATTGTACGAAGGTAAGCTAGCATCCCTCCGAGGAGAGTTCCAACAAACAAAGGATGAACTGACATCCAAAAACATGCAGCTGGCCAGTCAGCTGGCATCGCTGGAAGAGTTCAAAGTGCAGAGGGAGGAACTGGAACAGAAGTATTCTCAGCAGGAGGATCTCTATAACAGGAGAAACTCTCAACACAAACAGCACCTGTCAAACTTGGAGGCCAAGTCTCTCAAGGACAGAGATCGACTCAAGAAGGACATGATGCACAAAGTCAACATCGTCGCATCTGACTTCAGAAAAGTTAGTTATCTTGTCCCTTTTTTTAATGTTCAGGCACAAATAAGGTGTCTTCCCTGGACGGACTTTCCCGGTAATCCTACAAGGATCATACATGCACAGGCCTAGGCCTCGACTTATGAAAATACTTTTAAAGTCTAGTGGGGGGGGGGCAATATTGACTCTAATTACACGGTCGAGCTTCCTAGTTAAAGCCGAGCTAATATCCTTTCATGGGTCGAGCGAAAGTCTTTAAGTCTTTTCATAACGAAGAAAGTCCAGCTAAGGTCTTTTCATGGGTCCACCATTAGTCTTTTCATAAGTCTGTTTTTTTCAGAATTCAAAAATTTTGTTTTTTTTTCTGCATCATGATGTATTTCCTAGTACAATTTTTGTATGTAAATGGGAATCATATATGACCTTGTATGATTACAAGGAAAGTTGTATGATGGGAATCAAGTTAAGTTGACAAGCTTGAGTAGCTGTAATTTTCAATGTCAGATTTCAATGATCATTTAGCTTTTTTACTATCTGTCGAAAAAAAGCGAATTCCTTTTTTTTCGTTTTTTTAATATTAAGAGAGTTCAAAGAATTAGAGAAAACTCCATAATGCACAAACGGGCTTCTCATACTTAGAGTCGCGTTGGAAATTGGGTTTTTGATAATGAAAAATTTGATCATAATCTTTGATTCAAAATAAAGAACATATTTCCATTTTGTTTGCAAATGATTAAATGATTCATTGTTGATTAATCGAACCTTGTAATTTGAACTCTCGTCTATCTGAGAGGAATTAAAGAACTTATGTGAAGTCTTCCTTTAACCTGCTGAAATTTATACGAACCCTATGCATCATACGGAGAACTCGTCATTTTCTTCTGTTTAGGTGTCTAATAAGATGATGGCAGAGACAACTAAGCGGACGATAAGAGAGAATGTGTCCATCAACTCTCAGATCCAGAAGATGTCTGACAAGAGCCAGGAGCTGGATGTTGAGAACAGTGAGCTGAGAGACCTGGAGATCAAGAGGATACAGCAGATCAAACAACTCCAGATTAGGGAGAAGGATCTAGGTTAGAGCTGCTTCCCCGGAGAAAAGCCGCTGATAATAACAAGTCATTTATTATTGTTGTACAAAAATCTTAAAAGTTGATTGAATGCAAGTAGCATTCAATGCATTTGGTGTTTGTCTATGACAAAAATTTTCTGCTTAATTTTTGCCTGAATTTACGTAGTATAAAATAGATTGACTAAATTTGAATAAAATCACAATTTGTAACGGCTGCTCTCCTATCGAAAACAAGGAAAACTTTTACACCGCCAGTTCGTTTCAGCAGTTTCAAGTCGGTCCGGATAATACATTTTGCAGTTACCTTTTGAGAACTGTATTATCCACTATACTGCAGATCACCGTTCCATTAGTTGATACTCAATCAGCCCCGATAACATTGCTGTTTTAACCCACTTTTTCCCTTTAGAATATCAAAATAAATCCAAGTGGAAACAATTAAAATTTTTTTGAGTTTTTGTTATTAAATCCAAAACTGAACCAAAAATAGAAAATCTATCCCAGCAAGTTTGGCCCTACTGTTTAGCTAATGCTCATACAAAATTTCAGATTCAGGCTTGTGCTAATAAAAAGTGTTCTTCGAGGACCCTTTTCAAAATTCCAAAGTTTCATTGAATGGCTTCAATAACATGAATATCAAAATGGCTGGGCTTCGCTAAGTCCTTTAAAGAAACCGTGTATTGTACAAAGTTTTTCGGATTCGAGAACTTTGTGCACCAGAAAGAAGGTTTTGAGAACATCAAAGTTGATTTTCTCTTGACAATTCAGTTAGCTAAGCTGTACAATCACTAAGATAATTTACAGAAACACGAAACATCAACTTATGATTCGCCGCTCCAGAATTGTTCTTCAAAACGTTCTGTATTTGCGTTTCAGAAGACAAAATTGACTAGTTTCAACTGACTTTCGGTAGATTTTCAAGCTCTTTTATGTTGATAGTCACGTGTTTACAAGTCAAAAGGTAAATAGGTCAACATTTTTTTTTCTAATTTGGTTGAGTGTGGGGCTCATAATAATTCTCCATAATTTTCCATACCAATAATTTTCCATACCAATTTTCCATACCAATACTCATAATTTTCCATACCAATTAACATGGTGCCTCAAGTTCTCTGAATTGGTATAATTATCACAAAATTCACTAAATTTTCCATACCAATTTTGATCTCTCATACTCTATTTAAGCTTGAATCCCTGGAATATATATAAATTTTGTAGTTTGTGCAAAGCTACAATAGTGGATTGGTGATAGTGAAGTAGTTGGAGTTCGAGTTGAGTTGAAGTTTGATTTCACGTGTGGTGATCAAGTACCAATAATTGTTTTAAAAAAAAACTTTTGACAAGCGTGAAAAAATTTATCATTGAATTTTGTTTTTCATGCTATTCTAACTCTGCTGTTTAATTTGGCCTTGAATTTATTCATTTGATAACCCCGGCTTCAACACTTTGTTTCTTACTTTCATGTAACTCTTCCAAATAGGTATCAATTTTTGAACATGAAAATCGAAGAACGTTCAAAAATTTGAAGTTTTTAAATTGTTTTACTATTCTATTTTTCTACTTATTGAGAAAAATGCAATGTTTTTTGGGATCTATGGTGGTCAGTGTTTTGTTTTGTGGATCCATATGCATTAATATGTTCAATCAATAAATCAGGATACTCTTCTCCGATAAAAATTAGTTTACTCCCTGAAATTTTTGCTTTTTGCTTTTCATTTGACGGATTTGTAGGCAGATTATCCTGGTAAGGTTACAAAGGCACATTCTTTCTTGTTTTTTATCACTTATGTTAATTGATATCAATTATTGTATATTGAGTGTTCTGACTCAATTACTGTATAACAAAATCATGCGAAAAACTCAGTTATAAAAACACCCACCAGGTCTAAGGACTTAACTGACAGGGTACGATAAAAGATGGGAATGTACTGACGCTGTCAAGACTCCTAATTGATTTTTCATAACTCATTTTGCTAGCTCTGATGGCTCTGTAAGAATGTACTGTTTTGATCTTTCTTCTTTTTTATCTCACATGTCTTTGCTAGTTTTCCTTATTTTTCTCTCGAAAGTGAATTGAGCGGGAGACCAGAGCACAAGTGGAACAACTCATGGACCAACAGGAACACCTCTCACAAGATGCACTCCGTCTCGAGGAAGAGGTATATGGTCACAACGTTTGCGTATTTCCTACCCAGAGGTTCTCGTTCAAAATTTCTTAATATCAGACCGCTGCATTCTAAAAGGCGGTGTGAACCGACCAGGGTGTCAGGACCAGTGAGCAAATATTGTTCTGACCCCTCTTGAGGGGGGAGGAATTATTTACTCATATGGTTTTTTTTGTTCAGTCAATTTTGACCGATCGATATATTCTTCGTAGAGAGTTGTGAGTTGTATCATTAAAAAGCCCGTCCAGTGTAGGATATGGATTTAAAAAGATTTTTTCGATTTTCGTTTTCTAAAGCGAATCATCGCGGTTAAAACTCTTGTGAATATTAGACCGATTTGCTGTATTTTTTTCACATTTTCCGAAATTTCTGTCTAAAATTTCGTCAATTTCGCTAAATTATGAAAAGGTTCTTAACAATAGTACTGTTGATTTTCTTTTTAAAACTTTTTTTTGAGAACTGTATTATCCACTATACTGCAGATCACCGTTCCATTAGTTGATACTCAATCAGCCCCGATAACATTGCTGTTTTAACCCACTTTTTCCCTTTAGAATATCAAAATAAATCCAAGTGGAAACAATTAAAATTTTTTTGAGTTTTTGTTATTAAATCCAAAACTGAACCAAAAATAGAAAATCTATCCCAGCAAGTTTGGCCCTACTGTTTAGCTAATGCTCATACAAAATTTCAGATTCAGGCTTGTGCTAATAAAAAGTGTTCTTCGAGGACCCTTTTCAAAATTCCAAAGTTTCATTGAATGGCTTCAATAACATGAATATCAAAATGGCTGGGCTTCGCTAAGTCCTTTAAAGAAACCGTGTATTGTACAAAGTTTTTCGGATTCGAGAACTTTGTGCACCAGAAAGAAGGTTTTGAGAACATCAAAGTTGATTTTCTCTTGACAATTCAGTTAGCTAAGCTGTACAATCACTAAGATAATTTACAGAAACACGAAACATCAACTTATGATTCGCCGCTCCAGAATTGTTCTTCAAAACGTTCTGTATTTGCGTTTCAGAAGACAAAATTGACTAGTTTCATCTGACTTTCGGTAGATTTTCAAGCTCTTTTATGTTGATAGTCACGTGTTTACAAGTCAAAAGGTAAATAGGTCAACATTTTTTTTTCTAATTTGGTTGAGTGTGGGGCTCATAATAATTCTCCATAATTTTCCATACCAATAATTTTCCATACCAATTTTCCATACCAATACTCATAATTTTCCATACCAATTAACATGGTGCCTCAAGTTCTCTGAATTGGTATAATTATCACAAAATTCACTAAATTTTCCATACCAATTTTGATCTCTCATACTCTATTTAAGCTTGAATCCCTGGAATATATATAAATTTTGTAGTTTGTGCAAAGCTACAATAGTGGATTGGTGATAGTGAAGTAGTTGGAGTTCGAGTTGAGTTGAAGTTTGATTTCACGTGTGGTGATCAAGTACCAATAATTGTTTTAAAAAAAAACTTTTGACAAGCGTGAAAAAATTTATCATTGAATTTTGTTTTTCATGCTATTCTAACTCTGCTGTTTAATTTGGCCTTGAATTTATTCATTTGATAACCCCGGCTTCAACACTTTGTTTCTTACTTTCATGTAACTCTTCCAAATAGGTATCAATTTTTGAACATGAAAATCGAAGAACGTTCAAAAATTTGAAGTTTTTAAATTGTTTTACTATTCTATTTTTCTACTTATTGAGAAAAATGCAATGTTTTTTGGGATCTATGGTGGTCAGTGTTTTGTTTTGTGGATCCATATGCATTAATATGTTCAATCAATAAATCAGGATACTCTTCTCCGATAAAAATTAGTTTACTCCCTGAAATTTTTGCTTTTTGCTTTTCATTTGACGGATTTGTAGGCAGATTATCCTGGTAAGGTTACAAAGGCACATTCTTTCTTGTTTTTTATCACTTATGTTAATTGATATCAATTATTGTATATTGAGTGTTCTGACTCAATTACTGTATAACAAAATCATGCGAAAAACTCAGTTATAAAAACACCCACCAGGTCTAAGGACTTAACTGACAGGGTACGATAAAAGATGGGAATGTACTGACGCTGTCAAGACTCCTAATTGATTTTTCATAACTCATTTTGCTAGCTCTGATGGCTCTGTAAGAATGTACTGTTTTGATCTTTCTTCTTTTTTATCTCACATGTCTTTGCTAGTTTTCCTTATTTTTCTCTCGAAAGTGAATTGAGCGGTCTAGAAAAATATTTGGAGTGCATTGCAGCTCTTAGAACGACAGTTATGGAAATGCCGAACTAGCTGGATAGTTTCTGTTAATTTCGGTCGTTAATGGCAAAATTGATCTAACAAGCGTATGATCATGCTTATTAAATCCTATTTAGCCCTGCTGTTTTTCTCATTAATGTGAAAGAGTATCTAAGGCAAAAATTAAAAATCAAGCCAACAGTTTTTTTTTAGTTTTGTTTGTTTGTTAGAAAGCCCAAACGTCTGCATTTTGTCTTTGTTTCTTTTCAGTCTTAAGTGATAATTTTTGGATGTTGTAGCGCGAAAGAACCAGAGTCACAAGACAATAATGAGTATGTTGAACGAGAAGAGTGGGGGGTTAGAGGGCAGACTGGGTCTATTCCGGGAGAGGGAACAAATAGTGGGGGAGACCAGAGCACAAGTGGAACAACTCATGGACCAACAGGAACACCTCTCACACGATGCACTCCGTCTCGAGGAAGAGGTATATGGTCACAACGTTTGCGTATTTCCTACCCAGAGGTTCTCGTTCAAAATTTCTTAATATCAGACCGCTGCATTCTAAAAGGCGGTGTGAACCGACCAGGGTGTCAGGACCAGTGAGCAAATATTGTTCTGACCCCTCTTGAGGGGGGAGGAATTATTTACTCATATGGTTTTTTTTGTTCAGTCAATTTTGACCGATCGATATATTCTTCGTAGAGAGTTGTGAGTTGTATCATTAAAAAGCCCGTCCAGTGTAGGATATGGATTTAAAAAGATTTTTTCGATTTTCGTTTTCTAAAGCGAATCATCGCGGTTAAAACTCTTGTGAATATTAGACCGATTTGCTGTATTTTTTTCACATTTTCCGAAATTTCTGTCTAAAATTTCGTCAATTTCGCTAAATTATGAAAAGGTTCTTAACAATAGTACTGTTGATTTTCTTTTTAAAGACGAAAAAAAATTGTTGACTATTTTGATTCAATTGTTTTGGCTAAAAATTTGGCTAAATATTTCAAAATTCAGCCTTTTTCATCAAAAATTGCCCAAAATAAGTTTCTTTAGTCCACTTTGATTAAATTTGCCGGAAGTACACAACCAAAAACAACTAACACAATCTTTGAAAACTACAAAGGGAGCTATTTCTTTCTCCATTACCATTGAGAGTAGTCTGGAATTAACGTTTTGCCGTTTTTCGCTAACTTTACTCCATGAGTATTAAGAAGGCTGCTATTTTTTTGGTCTTTTAACTAACAAATTATCAAGATCTATAACATCAGAGTATTCTTCATGCAAAAACAGCAATAGCAAGACTGGTTTTGATCCAATCTTTAACCGTTACAACCCAAAATTAACCCGCATTGTAATCAGTTGGTCTTTTTCAAAAAAATTCGATCATTTTAATGTTAATTAAAGAAAGAATTATTCAGTTCAAAGCTCACTGTTGTTAGGTCCAAATAGCTTCCTAAGCAGCTCCAATTTAGTGTATATAGTTTCTTTAGTTAAAAATTATGGTCGCTTTGACTATTATAAATGTTTGATTATAAAATAAACTAAGGCTTATTGAATTTTGCCACTATTTGTCTCCTAATTTGGTCAACTTGTAGTTTAGTGTCAGAAGAAACAGAATGCTTCTTCCTCTTTTTTTCTGCTGAATTAAAATTTAATCTTTCCTGCGGTTTTACGCGTTAAGTTATGGTTTTCTGGCTTTGGTGCTACTAGATTCCACATTTAAAAAAATTTAAGCATTGGCTAATTTTTCACGTATTTTCTTTCTCGTTTAGTCACGTTTTCATATTATTGAAAGTTCTCTTATTACATTTTTGGCGTTCAATCTAAGGTACAATTGAACATATGAAAGCCTTTAAAAGCATTGTCTTTGGTTCAAACGGCTTCGACACCCCTTTCTCGAAGAATTTAGTTGAATTTTTAGTGGTATGAAATTTCCTGAAAAGTGACAGGTCTCACTGGCTTTTTATGGAAAAATAAATGAGCCTAATTTCTGATTTTAGTAGATTACTTATAGGATTTATGACAGAAGATGCAACTGTACAAAATCTAAGGTTTTTAAAGAATTCATTATGAATTTATTGGCTTCGGCACAGGTTTTTCACATAAAATTTAAACTAATTTTTGATTTTTGTCTCTATTTGAAGTTCTTTTTGTAGATGTAAGACATATTCGGAGTAATTACAAGTCTCAAACTCTTCCTTGGGACGAATTAGTTATTATATTTAATAATTTAGTTTCGCATCTAATGGCTTTCATTACTTTGAAAGCAATTGTTTTCGGAAAAACAAGTTTTTCTTAATTTTGCTCCTTTTTCTTTTTTTGTCTACTTTTGACCTATTGTCGTTAACAAAAGGTTACCTACCACATTACTGGCGCTCGGGGAAGGCTCAAAGGAACTTATTTCGAGGGGAAAATTATGGCTTTACGGCTTCGACAGCATTTTCTCTCAAGTTTTAATTGAATTTTTGTTTGTTGTCGCTATTTGTTGTTCTTTTTGTAACCGCTAAAAATGGAATATTGACAGGTTCTAATGAACTCCTATAAATTGCATGTGATTTTAAACAAATTGGATGTTTTCAAATGCTTTCTAATTGTTTTCATTACTTTGAAATTGATTGTTTTTAAAAATGTAACCCAATTTTTCAACTTTGCCGGTTTTTTGAACTTTTTCGTCTAATTGTTAGCGAGGCTTATTAGGAATGGTCCCATGTTTTTTCCAGTAAAACAAACGTTTTTTGTTTCGTTTGTTTTCTTTTTGACGCCGTTTTGACCTCGTTAATGAGTTTTTTAAAAAATGCGCAAAGTTTTTGATGTATTTAATGTCTGTTGTTATTGTTGTTTGAGTTTGTTGTTCGTTTTGAATTTTTTAAATGAGGATTGATGTCATCAATCATCTGACTAATGCGGCATATTTACTCCACTGAGTTATTTGCGGTGGAGGCAATCTTTTTGCTCATACATATATCTTTTTGTTCATACACATAGTTTTCTATCTTTTCTTATTTTGGTAGACAAATATACCAAAAATGTGGATGAGCGGGGTCGGAAATTTATGTGCGAACGCACAATACCGAGCCTCCTTGTTTGACTGTTTCTCGTCCTACCTCGTCAAGTTATTACTCTGTATAATTTGATAGTTTGTACCCCAATTACTGTTTTTGTAAATTGTCATTTTTAATTTGTATAATTTGATAGTTTGTACCCCAATTACTATTTTTGTAAATTGTCATTTTTAATTCAGCTTCCCGGGTGGAGGTATGGCGGTGATTTTTTGTAAGAAATGCGATGAAATGCGGTGGAACAAAATAATTTCCACCGCGTATTTTTTAACATCTTTTAGCGGTGAATGCAGTGAATCGCAGTGAATTAATCCTTTTCACCTCGTTCTCAATGTTCTTACAAAAAAGAAGCTTCCTTACAGGGATTTGAACCTCCTACCTACTGCATGCCTACAACTTCTTTTTCCACTGCGCAAGCTGTTATTTACTTCTATGATAATTCTTGTGAATTTAAATCAGATTTTGTAAACGTTGGAAAGCAGATGCGATGATTTTTTGTAAGAAACACGGTGAATTTCGCGGTAAAATTTTAAATTTTTGTAAGAAATGCGGTGAAATTCAGTGAGTTAGTTTTTTTCACCGCATTCACCGCCTTCACCGCATTTGTTACTTTAATTTGCCACAAAAGTAGATGCGGTGAACTTTTGTAAGAAATGCGGTGAGTTTCGCGGTTAATTTTTGTAAGAAATGTGGTGAAATGCGGTGAAATATTTTTTTCACCGCATTTACCGGAATCACCGCATTTCTTACGAAAGTTCGACGCATTCATCGCATTTCTTACAAAAATTTACCCAAAAACCTCGACCTGGGGTGTTAGTTCTGGCTGGGCTACAATAACTCTTATCGACGTAAAAAAAACTTCTCCAATTTGATCAAAAAAGCTCATGAAAATTAAAATTTATTAGCGGTTGACGGGGGTGGCGAGTGAGGTTAAAAAAAGATCCCAAAGTGCTTGTCAGTTATGTTTAATTGTGTGTGTTTGTTAGAACGCAGAGATGCAACAGGAATTGGTTGCTCTGATAATGGAGAGAGATGAGGAGAGAAAGAAACAGAAGATTCTAGAAGATATCCTATCAGAGTCTGCTTACATGCTCAAAGACAATCTCGGTTGGTCAATAACACTATTTTCAATTTGTATCTTTCGTATATTATGATGCATTAATCGATGCAGATTTTATTGACGATTTTTTCGCCGCATATGTTCTAGAGAATTAAAAATTGATCAAAATACATTGCTATCATCGCAAAGTTAAGTGCACTGTCGGATCATTGAACAGAGTAAAGGAGAATAATTTTTTTCATAATTGGGCTTAGCGGCTTCGGGCATTTTGGCACTTGGGTATTTATCAGCATTTAGCAATTGAATTTCGTTTAATCATCTCTAATGTATAGTAGTTAATGAACGCAGTTTTGTAATTTAGGGGAACCTTTTAAATCGCTGGAAACACTATAGTTTATGTCACCTGATTTTTCTAATCAGATTTCGTACGATTTTATTTGAAACTTATCAAATAGAACAGCATACAATGTTGACAGTTAAGTATATAATGTTTATTTATAAATCATATAGTCCATAAATCATAAAGTTTTTTTTATAAATCATAAATCATAAGTTGGAACAAAGGTTATTTAATTTTTTTAACACTGTTTCAGTGAAACTTACCATGAACGACAACAAGAGCCCTTTTGAAGAATCCCCTCTCTTCTACCGACTGATAGACACCCTTCTTCTCGCTGAGAACCTCGAACATGCAGCAGAAGTACTGGCCAATCAGGACTCAGATCACCCCGCCGCAAACTTCCGACGATCAAGTCGACCCTCAACTGCCGGACAAGCAGACACGACTCAAACGATGTACGAAGCACCAACGAGTGCAATGTCGGAACAAACATACGCGAATAAGGAATCACACTACCAGCTCGGAGATATGGGCATCGTTCCAAGAGAAGGCCACCATATCCCGACATTCCTGGAAAGGTCACGTGCCAAAATGGGAAGTGCCAAAAGTGTTCAGAGCCGATTAAACAGAAGACAAAGTGTGTTAATGAACTCTAAAGGAGTCCAAACCGATAACCGAAAAGAACTGCTGGCGGATCAACTTTTGAACCATATTGAGTTTTATTCTCAGGACGAATTAATTAGCCAATTTTAAGTTAATTTTACCTATTAAACATCATTTTTCTAGTTAAGTTTTGCAGTCTATTCTGCAACAAGCCCCCTCTCCCTCTTTCTCCATAGTGTTTTTACCCCCCCCCCCCGGCCACAGTACAATCTATGTATTGCTATATAGAAGAGGCCAGTAATTAGAAAGTAGTATTTGGGTGTAAAAGTTTTCTATAATAGGTTCAAATTTTGCTCACTTCAATGCTCACTTCAATGAATTTATATCCTTCATAATATCCAACAAAATCCGTCTTATTGATCAACTCAGTTTATTCCGAAACCCCATTAGTTACTCCGTCTCTTTTCACGTAATTTTAGCTCAGGATGTTTTTTGTGGCATGGCATGCGATAAAGTAAAAAATAATAATCAAACAAAATTTCAAACTCGCTGCGCTGAATGCAAAATTTTAAATTAAGAAAAATTTTAGAAATTTTCACTGAGTAAACACCACTCAAAATGACTGATTAAATTTGCTGAAATTGTATTTAATTAAAATTGATCAAAAAAGTTTATAATTTAAGACAATTGCAACCAAAAACAATATCTTTAGTAAAACGATTGAAAATGTGCAAATCAAACTATCAGTATTTAGTGATTTTACAAATCTAATATTTTTTTTCGAAGCTATTTCGTTACTAAGCTATATTCTCGGTAATTCGCAAAATGTAATTCAGTAGCAAATTGGTTAAACTTTGTCGGGTAACTTGTTTATTTTTTAGTCAAATTGTCATTTGTCATTTCTATCTGCCATCGTCAGAAACGAATTACTAGTCATTTTTCTTTCCAATAATTTCCATTGATCAGAAACTTTTAATTTTTTGAATTTATGTTAAGGAGTACTGAATGTTTCTAACAGTTTTAGTGCAAAATTGATGTTCTGCATATCATCTTTTCATATCGAAAAACTGATTTTGATGTGTTGCAGGGTTGTTTACTGAGATTTTTCTGTCTTTTGTTTCATGACGAACTTGATAATATTATTGGTTGAAAGAGTTTCAGTGGTTCAAAAACAGTAATGTGTCACATTAGGTCAAATTGTTTGATCTTTTTCAAATGAACCTCAAAGCTCTAACTATTTCACCGAAATGCCAGTGGCTTTCTAAGGAAACCTTAAATCATTGTTTCCCCTTCTGCGTATTCAACTGGCTCATTACAAAAAGTTGGTGAGTTCGTTTAATTCCGTGAAATTGATCTTCTAGTGAGAAAAAAAGTTTTTCCATCAATTAAACATAAACATTCCAACAATATTCAAAATATTTAAGAAATTTGATTCCTTTTGTCGATGAAATTTTTAGTCATCAGAACGCAGAAAAAATACAGTTCAAAATTGCCTCTAAACGTATTTTTGCTTTGTAGAGTTTTATTTCAGATTTTAGCTTTTTAGCACACATTTTTACACCAGCTTAAAATGATGATTGATATTTTCATATAAAGCAGACTCCTACAGTCCTTTTTGTTATGTTCTCTTGAATGAGTGCGCTTCTTGCCTTTTGTTATGAGATTTGCATAGCTAAAACAATCATCTATTTTCATTGAAATGTAGGTTACACATTTTTTTTTCTAACTTTGCAAAATAGAACCTGAAACAGTTTCAATTTTATTATACATTCTTGCTGGTTGCGTTGATGATCGAAAATGGGTTTAAACTATAAAATTCAGTATTTTTAGGGGTTTAGACTTTAAAATTCAGTATTACTTTAACATTCATGATCATTCTGGTCTGGTGGGTTATTGGCTGGTGGGAAGCTTGTATATGCATTCTCGAATATTCACACTTTTTTGTTCAAAAATTTCTCACTGGCCTTCAGAAAGTAGCTCACTGCAAAAAAACTCAGCCCTAATGCCCAAAACGCCGTTTGTAAACGTAATAAAAATGTCGGTAGGTTTGGTTTTAGTCATACAAAAACGACAAAAGCCGTACGTTTTTTTCTTCGAATTTATCGGTTTGTTTGGTTTTAAACGTGCGAATTTGTCTGTATGTTTGGTTTCTGAGATTTGGTATGTGTGATTTTAACCGTAACATTTTTGTTGTTAAGGTCATTTTCAAAACCACTGGAGATAATCAAAAAATGACTTTTTACCTGATTTGTTATGATTATATCAAGACTCAGTGATTTTAATTTAATGAATTGAATTACCATCAATGTTCAACCAGTCTGTTAAACTGTTTTTCTGAAGAATAAAAAAAATAAAATTTGTTCAAATAGTTGTATAAATGAGTCAATCAATTCCACTTTTCATCAAAGAAATCGCATATTTGAAGCTCCCGCGATCAGCGAGTTATCATAACATATGACTGCATTATTTTAAAAACGACATCAGTTTCTTACGTTTCAAACCAAACATACCAAATCTGAGAGACCGAACGCCTCCTACGATGTCCTACGGTGCCTCCTCCGAACGATTTCCTACGATGAAAATGAATATTCCAAATCTAAGATACCAAACATATGGAATCTAAGAGACCAAACACATCAACGAATTCTCACATTAGAAACCGAATATATGAAATCTAAGAAACGGACGATACTGACTATAATCTTAAGTTTAAAACAAAATATTCTGAATATACGAAACCGAACATACCAAATTGAGGAAACCAAACATTCCGGTTTCTTACGTTTGAAATTAATTATACCGAACAGACTGATCATACCAGCGATTTCTTAAGTGGAATCCAAACCGAACCTACCTTGCATCGTTCGAAACCAGACTAGATACCAGACTACATCGATATGTGATTTTAGACCCATAAAAAGTGGTTACAATAACAATCAAGGGCTTATTATAGAAACAGCCTCTCAGAACTTAAGTTTTCAAACAACAATCTGGCTGTCATTTGATAAAAAACCACCATAGAAAACTAAATTCTACAAAACATGACTTTCCCAAATAACTATAATTTGTTTTCACTCATTGTTTCTTTAATTACTGATCGGATGTCAAATTTTTCATAACAATCGACAGCAATGCTTAAATTGACTTTTTTGCAATCTGCCATCTTCAAGATATCTCAAATGTCTGTGAATATGGGGGAGTTTCTAGACGTTTATTCCCATGGACCCCAGACGTTGTCTCTCAGGGCAGGGTTTGATTGGTTGTCAGATGGCTTTAGAATTGAGGGTACCATAGTGCTGTTGAAATAGGCCAGCCTCTCCATTAACTCGTCCACAATCTCTACTTCACTATCTGCTATGTTATTGTACTCACACGGATCTGGTTAACAAATAATTAGTTCTAGAGAAAATCAGAGACGATTTAAAAAATTATTACTTCTGAAAGTTTTTATTTAGCACATTTGAGCAAAAAATTCGCGGAGAATAATCTAAATTTGTGTCGCAGTAATTGGCTTAAACTACCGAAACATAGCAAATTTAGCACATTTGTCGGATGGATTGCAAGACTGCATCCCCAGTGAAGCGAAACTTGATACACCTAGAGAAGACATGCATGACCTTGACATTTTTTACAAACCCGAAACATCTTGCCAAGAATTTGAAATACCAACACTTCATGGTAAATCTTGATGAGATCTCGTCAAAATCGATCAAGAAAATTTCTTGACAGCTCTTGACAAAATATTGACAAATATTCATAACACTTATTACCTTTTATTACCAAAAAGAAATCAAAATTTTTCTGAAAACTCAACAAACTAAAAGTAAGCGTAAATTTATCTTAACGAAGGCAAGTTAAACTTTTGTTAAGATAAAGTTAAGGTAACGTTTATCTTAACTTTACCTTAAATTAAGTGAGGGTATAGATTTGCCTTAACTTTGTTAAGGTAAAAATACCTCAAACTACCTTCAGTTTTTGAACGTTCTGCAGTATACAATTGCCTATTTTTAGTAAAATTACCAAACAAAAGTTGACGCAAAAAAGCTGTTTTTTTTCTGAGAAATTAATTAATACTCCACACTTATTAAAGGTTGTTTACATTGAAGGAGTAAACCATTAATCGCGCAAGAGTTTCTCCCAACTATAGCCCACCAATGTCTTTCGCTGAAAGATACAAACAAGATTGACGTAGTAAAAGTACTTGAAACACTGAATCGATGGTTAAAAAGTTTTGATCAACTTTCAATTTTTCGAAAGAAAGAAAATTAGGATAAAAGATTTCGAACTTTCACTGAATTTGCATATACCTTTTATTAATTACTAAACTGCCAAGGAATTGAAATTGATCAAACATAGCTGGCAAATTGTCAGAAAAAAGCCGCAATAGCTTCATAGATCTGCACTCTCAAAAGGAAGGTAAAAAAGACAGACCAAAAAGAAAAAAAAAATAAGTATAAAAAAAATACGTCGTGTAAAAAAAATTATATTATACATTTTTTTAGACGTATTTCTTTAGACGTAAATATATTATTTATTTATTCTTTACATTAAGGGCTGAGATGTTAAATTTTGATTAAGAATCTGTATAACTTATTATTGCTTCTATTTGTTGCTTTTAAATAACCTTCAATTAGAATGGCAGCACTCATTTGATTATATTTTTTTTGAATTAAAGCAAAGAAAAGTCAATTTCAGAGTGAGGAAATCATTTTTAAGAGTGAGATAAGTCAAGCGTGACCAAAAATTTAATGCAAAGGAACAAAAAATTGCTCCATTAGGAGTGAAAAATGACGTCACGCACGCAATTCAGTTGAAATTGCATGAACGAATGAGCAAAAAGCAGATTTGAAGTGCTTGTGACGTCATAGGGTTGTAACAAAAATCTTGACGTCGAAATAAATAAAAAAACCAAGAAGCCGTGGATAAATTCTACCGTGGAGAAATTCTAACAAGAAATTTATATTTTGTACCTTTTTGTCGCCTAGTTGAAATTCGATTAAAAATTAGCAAAAAGAACAAAAATTGTAGAGGAAAACCTAGTTTTTGTTTATTGATATTCCATTGAGAGTGTGTCTGTTCTTGCAGGAGTTACCAGTTGCAAATTTTGGACGGCTACAAGGTTTCAAATCACGTCATTTTTGGTTGAATTAAAAATATTTTTGATATGTTTGATTATGCAGAGAATTGACAGTCAATTATTTTTTCGAAAAAAAGGTTTTTTTCCAATAAATACAAATAATCTCCTTGTATCTGCATTTGAGCTTCAAAAGGATGTTAATATCAGGATTTTGCGTTTTGTTGCCTTCTTACAATCAATAATTCTATCTGAAACCTTTTTTAAAAAGTATGAAAATGTTTTTGAAGCGAATTAGATATCAATATTGAACTCTTAGCTTCTATAGGCTGATCTTTCCTCCTAACGAAACTAAAATGGGTGACTTTTCAGCTGTCAAAAGGAATTGTAAAACTCTATTTATAAAAATATCTCCATTATATTTTTTTGTCATTCCCTAGGAGGTTTTCAAATATTTCTTTTGTTTTACAGTCCTTGATTTTGCATACAATGATAATCTGGCTGCAAAACACAATTTGAGATGGCAACAGGTTTTGCAATTGTTGTCTTTTTATCGAAGAAGGCCACTAATATCATTTTGAATACAAGCGGCATGTGGTCAAAATAAGTTAAAGCTAAAGGTCATCCGGCTAGTGCAACATTTTTTGATATTTTCTATTACTCAACTGAGGTGAGCGTTGAGGATATATATCAAGTTACTAATTTGTTTACGTATAGTTTACTGTTAGAACGGTTCAAATATTATGTGAAAACGCATATTATACTGATTCCAGTTGTATCATGAGTTTGATTATTTACTCAGGATGAACCTTCTTAGTAATATAAATAACATATATGGCTCCATTTAAGACAAAAATAATTTTTATTTTAATCTTGCAATGATTATTAAGAATCATATATGATCTTCTGATGGTTAGTAAGAACCATGTATGATCTTTCTTTTGTTGCTAAAGTCCACCCTTTCTGGTGTTTAAAGTATTTTCTTCTAGTTAGTACTGCTACTGCATCACTAAGGAGCCACGAAGAAATTCTCCCAAGACGAAATCTGCCTGAACAACAAAAAGTAACCAAAACTTCTTTGTATTGATATGAAGTAGGAAAATTTGTCTTTAATTTTTGTTTTTGGCTATTGGGGGATACCGGTACACAGGTAGGTTTCGCAAAAAGTAGAAAAACTAAAACACAACAGAAGCATTGCTTGGAATTGATTTACTGTAGAACAAAAGTAATGAATCTATCAATTTCTGCTTAAGTTTCGACGCATTTTTGAGACAAAAAAGTTTTGAACTGCATAACGAATCCGTTCTTCCGAGACCATAGTGACATTTTGTGCTCGTAAATGTGCCATATATAACTACTATGAAATGACAACCACGTTTGATTTATTTTTACTAAGAACCCATTAATGATATTTGTATTTTGATAAGATTATTGAAAACCATATCTGACTTAAAATGATTTCTAAAAACCATATTTGACATAGTATGACTGAAAATATTCGTTTAGGGTGTTCAACCCGGGTAGTACTTCTTTACCTTCCTTGATATTGAACAGACATACTGATTCCTCTTTTGGATTGAACACACAAGCAGTGGCATCATCAGGCTCTGAACAGTTAACCACTGGCAGAATCCACCCATCCATCTCGTAGATTCTGTCTCTGTAAACAATAAAATCAGTAAAATCAGCTTAAAGTTAGCTTTATAAAATTTTCTATTTTTTCCAAAAAAAAATATTTGAGGCTGACCTGCAGTTTGACTCTGTTCGTTGAATTATGGTTGCTTCAAATTTCCACAAGGTTCAAATAAAGAGTAAGTTGATCTTGCAAGAGGACCAATTCAAGATAGCAACCACTTCAACCAAATTGATTTTGAATTAATTTTGCAAATCGTTTCCTATTCTCTTTGCGCTTAAATGTTTCCTGGTATCAGTTTTCTAAAATTGAGCTTAGTTAAACTAGTGAACCTTGTCAACCAGTGAGAGGGGTCAATTTTTCATTCTAAAATAAACTTATTTGTGTCATCTAATAACGGGAATAACATGTGCATGGAGGCTTCAGACCCAAAGGGCCCCATGAATTTTTCATCAATTTTGACATTTTTTTAATACCTGGTCCTAGTCCCAGGCAAAATAGTCCCAATTAACCATCGGAATAAACTCATGCAGAGCAATATACAAACATACTTCTTGAGTTAAGCATAGGATTGGGAGGACGCCTGTGGAGCCGAACGGGCGTACAGCAGAATGCCATAAAATGAGATTTAGAGCCCAGTAATTGCCGTGATCTGATAGGTGGATCATAACCTCATTACTTCAAAAGCATTTTTCTGTGAAAACTTACTTGCAAAATATAGTAACGTAGGTCTTTTCTTGGTTCCCCCTCCCCGCCTTTCATTCCTATAGGACTAATATTAAGCTGATTTATGAATCAGACGCTTAACTTGTAGATTATGCTCGTTAGTTGGTTGTGGATTTTTTGTGGAATTATTCCAATACTATAATCTGGGACTACTTTCTCTGGGACTGTTCTGCTTTCCACGGGTTTTTTGTATGGGAATATTTTTCTGTGGGAATATTTTGCAATTGGCACAAATCTTTTCTGCTAGCACCCCTGCCCTATACAGCAGCTATTGTAGCACCCTCCTCCCCCCCACAAAAAATCTAATTTTTTTGCGAATTGTAAGAGCGATATTTACATTTCATTGAAACAAGACAAATTGAAGGAACTTTTACAATATTTTCTCAAAGAATAAAAAAATCGAGCCCTTTTTGTAGCCGATAACACCAAAAATGGCACAATACAAAAGTGTTTACTGATGCTTACTCTATATGAAAAAATTTTCATTAAAATACGTAATACTTTCAAACCGTAGCTGTACTAGTTTTTAATAAAAACATATTGTTCGTGTAAGTTCATGTATAAACTTACTTAACTTTAACAGTATGTTTAAACATGTATAAAGGGGGCCGTAAGGGGGGGGGGGGGGCAGAAAAGATCCCAGTTAACTAATAGATGTGATTTAGTTTGGTCTGATATTTAGAGTGAACTATTTTTTTAAATGTTTCATTTGTAAATTTGTACAAACCAGATGTGCTGTTTCTTAGGTGAAAAAAAAATCTGCTGAATTTTATAGGTAAATCTGTTAGGCAAATCTTCGGTATGTTTTTACGCAACTTTTAGGTAATACATTTTAGGTAAGTTGAACGCATTGTTACCTGAATTTATGCTTACATGCAAACGTATCAGGTGAATGTACCTTTTCAGAGTATTTATATTTTTAGAGTATTTATACATCGTCGACCCGCTGCCAAAAATCAATTTTTGTTTTCGTAATATTTTACTCACCTGTCTGTGTGATTGAGCGGACCAGTGGAGTAGTACCAATCAGAGGCAGCCCCCTCGTGCAGACCTCCAAGTACGTAATGCAGTTTGTAGTCACCCCTGAACAACAAACCCATTTCTGTAACTTTTTCGATCATACTTCATTAAGTAGGTTGTGGGTTGCATTGTTGACATGACTGGTGTCAGGTGGGATAATATGATTTGCTCTTAATATGAGAAACAATTTTCTATGCCCAACCCCCCCCCCCCTTGGTAAGATTATGAGCCACTGAATCACCAAAAAGTGATATTTTGCATCTCTACAATGGTTTTCATAAATCTAAGAGGGAAATCTCACCCTACCTCTTACGCCTATAGAAACCATTATCGCCTCAAACACAAGCATCGCTTCCGTCACACAAAGTAATGAAAACAAAAAAACTCATTCACAGGATGGGGAGAGAAATATAAATCGAGCTGTTAGAATTTCAGATAATCTTCTACTTAATGAAGTGAAGGGCAAACTTCATGAATAGAGTTTGTATAAAATGTTTTTCAGGTTAGAACAAGAGAGATACTTTCCGAAACATCTTTTTTGCCATAACTTGAAAAAGTATATGCGGGATGGGGCAAAATGTGAAAACCGCCCTCCGCACCACAAAATTATGTCTCCAAAACCATTTCGGTGGGTTGCATACTTAATTTCTAGCTCTAAGAGAGCTTAATGCTCTCCAGGAGTTACCTGTTATTCAAATTTGAAGGACCAGAAGTCAAAAGGGTCAGCTGAGAAATTGGTCAAGCAAAAAATCGTATTACAACAGCACCACAGAACTAAAATAATTGCCACGAACTTGGTTTGAGAACTATTAACAACGCAGAGATTTATATATCCCTTTCTAATTTTTTGTTATTGCTCTATCGCTTGAAATAACTAATTGTTTAGAAAAAAGTTTGAGAGACAAAAAAACAGAATTTTTTATGCCAACGAAAATTTTTTTTTTCAATCAGTTCGATAGAAAATAAAAGTCAATTGCACCATGTGAGATTTCAAAAGTTCCAATGAAAAGACTTTTCATTGTGTTACTCATGAAATATAACCAACATAGCTGGCAAATTGCCAGAAAATAGCCGCAATAGCTTCATAGATCTGTAGTCTCAAAAAGAAGGTAAAAAAGACAAAACAAAAAAGAAACTTACTCTTTTCATTAGGGGCTGAGATGTTAAATTTTGATGAGTAATCTGTATAACTCACTGCTGTTTCCATTAGCTGCTCTTAAATAAGATTCAATTAGAGTGACAAGCACTCATTTGACCTTATCTCTTTGAATTAAAGCTAAGAAAAGTCAATTTCAAAGTGAGGAAGATATTTTTGTAAGTGAAGTAAGTCAAGTGTGACCAAAAATTCAATCACGCAAATGAACAAAAAAAACTCGCTCCACTAACAGCGAAAAATGACGTCACAGACGCACTTCAGTTGAAATTGCATGAACAACTGAACAAAAAGCAGATTTGTAGTGGTTGTGACGTCCTATGGTCGGAACAAAAATCGTGACGACGAAATAAATAAACATAGCTGGCAGATTGCCAGAAAATAGCCGCAATAGATTCGTAGATCGGCAGTCTAAAAAAAAGTAAAAAAGACAGACCAAAAAAATTCGTCTTTTCATTGAAGGCTGATTTGTTATATTTTGAATAAAAATTTGTATATTGCTGCCTCTATTAGCTGATCTCAAATAACCTTCATTTAGAGTGACACACACCCATTTTACCTTATCTCTTTGAATTGAAGTAAACAAAAGTCAATTTCGAAGTGAGGAAGTCATTTTTGAGAGTGAGGTAAGTCAAGTGTGACCAAAAATTCAATCACGCGCATGAACAAAAAAACTCGCTCCACTAAGAGCGAAAAATGACGTCACACATGCAATTCAGTTGAAATTGCATGAACGAATGAACAAAAAGTGGCTGTGATGTCATATGGTCGTAACAAAAATCATGACGACGAAATAAAAAAACATAGCAGGACAAGTCCTGACGTACAATTCAAAGAATTTTCATTGAATAAACAGATAACTAGACCTAGAAAGGACTATGAATGGATTGGGAAAACCATTTAGAAAAAAATCCGATCCAAAAAATTGAAAAAACAGTAAAAATCAAAGTGAAATTGCCGCATGTGAACAAAAAACCACTAGCAAGAAACCGAATTTTTGTTCAAACACCGTTTTCTTACTCTACTTTAAAATTAGAGTAAAAAAATTTCACGCCGCAAAAGCACTCGCTTTTTCGCTCCACTTCCTGTTTCGGCGTGACCAAAATCACCACTCCAATTTGACTTCAAAAATCATGAAAATGTGTGAACAGATCTTAAAAAAAAAAGACAGCGCCCCAATACAATTCAAATTCTTTGAATTGTAAAAAACCAAGAGAAAGCCAATAATAGCCCCAGCTATCGCTGTGCGGCTATTAAAAAAACCAAGAGAAGGCCAATAATAGCCCCAGCTATCGCTGTGAGGCTATTAAAAAAGTCATGCTATACAAATCACATCCTAGTCTCCTTGAAAAGATGTGTTCCTTTTACTTAACAGCCAGTTTAGCTATGGAAACACGAAAAGTTTGCACAATACTGTTCTAAATTAAAATTTGCTTAAAAATTGAACATAAAGGAAATGTTTTTCTTTATGATTCCGCAAACATACAAAATAAACAGTTTCCAAAACTTCTGATTAAAAATTCTACTTGATCCTGGTTCTTTTTTTGGTAAAAATAGCACAAGAGAAGCAGTAACCGATTATCACCTGCAAAAGAAGGAAATGAAAATCAATCATTTAATCACAAAAAACTTCCTCACAATTATATTTGATTTGCAAAAGATTGAAAACAGTACTGGAGTTTACCGGTAATTGAAGCATCAATGTCTTTTGGCCTTGAATTAGTAAACTACGCTAATTTTGGATGGGCCAAACTTGTTTTCTATTCAACTCAATCTTATTAACGTGTAACAAAACATGGTCCAATATGCTTTGAAAACTAGAGAAACTAATAAGTGAAACACTTTAATCTGAAATGAAATGCGTTTAGTTGTTTTTTTTTCTGCAGCGCGATAGCTGCCACGCTTGTTTGGCCTCTTAGCGCATTGATCTTAGCTGTTTAGAGTTTCTGTTTTTTCTTTGGCGGCTAGAACAGGTTCGCTCCTTCTTGAGCCCAGTAATTCACAGGCTCTAGTTGTTAAAAAAGCTAGTTCGTTTTATATAAACAACAACAGATCACTGATAACTTTTAAAGACAAAAATTCAAAATCGCAAAATTAAATTTGTTGAAAGAGATATCTCTGAAAATTAAAATTAAAACGCATGATGAGCCAAATAATAACGTTCTATTTCTCCTTGCTGTGAATTTTGTAATCACACACTTACTTAATGATAGCAGCTTCTCCATACATGTTGTGTATATTAACAAGTATTTCGTCTCTCGGCCCTTTCTCACTTCCTCTCCGGTCATCACTTGAGATGGCATCCCACTGACTGATACCATCCACATCATCCGGGAGGTCTCTGGTGTCACCGCCAACTGCATCCATAAGAGTGGGAAGCCAATCAGTTATGTGGAAGTAGTCAGAGTAAGTTTTACCTGTATAAATCACCGCATTAGTGGAAAGAGTAGCTGGAAACTTTACTCCAAGCAGGTACTATTGTTCTTTTCGTTTATTATTTATTTTATTTTATTGGTTGCATTTGGCTATTAAGCTTGATTTAAATATTGAGTCACTCGTGCAAGATTATACGTTGTTTCACAAGATTCTTGCAAGATCCTGCAAGAACCTTACAAGATAACCGTCGGTTTATGACTAGGGTAATTATCACAATCGTGCCCCAACGACAAATGAGAAAGCAGCAATTTTAGCCTGAAATTTTATAGAATGTTTTCCTAATTGCGGAAAATTGCAATTGAGCTCAATTTTTAGACTATTTTTTATAGTGTGAAAATAGGAATTTTGCCAGAAACAATTCCGCTTAAAATTGAGCTAACTGGCAACTTCTCGCATGCTGAAAAATAGGATAAAATTGATTCTTTCTATATCAGGCTCAATCTGATTTATGGTAGGGGGCAACATTGAGGTAATTAATCTGGTAATATTGCTTCAATACCTGACTGTACCCCGGGACCCACAATGAGAGCCGGTGTTCTGACTCCCCCTTCGAAGTTGGTGTTCTTTCCTCCTCTCAGAGGGTAGTTTGACTGGCCACAATCTTGGCATATTTGGCCGCCATTGTCAGACGCAACCACCACTATCGTATCATCCAAGATTCCTGTAACATGCAGATAGGAATCTAGGAAATACGCCCCCATGGAAACAAGTCCCCCCCCCCTTTTTGAATTTCGGTCTTGACAATTTGTTTGGTTGTGATTAGTTTTATATCAAGTCCCAAGGCCCGCGAGACGAATACGCTAATTGTACAACTATTCAAAAAGTTGCGTAGGGGTTTATGCACGTGGGGTTATTTTTTTCCTGGGGGTTTGTTTCCTATCTAAGATTAAGTGGGTTTTTTTTTCATTGGATTTTTTTTCCGAAACCGGAAAAAAGGGAGCCGCATCTCTGCTAAATTGTATCTGATTCGATTTTGATACATTATGTCTCACTCATTTAATATTTCCAAGAATATTAGGGAATATTTCTTGGAATATTCCAAGAATATTCCAAGAACAAGTTGCGTAGGGGTTTATGCACGTGGGGTTATTTTTTTCCTGGGGGTTTGTTTCCTATCTAAGATTAAGTGGGTTTTTTTTTCATTGGATTTTTTTTCCGAAACCGGAAAAAAGGGAGCCGCATCTCTGCTAAATTGTATCTGATTCGATTTTGATACATTATGTCTCACTCATTTAATATTTCCAAGAAAAGGAAACAGAGTAGAATGATCTGTGTAAAGATACGAACTTATACAAAAATGTTTGCAGGCAACCAAAGCTCCTTTTACTCGTCGCATAACTTACTAGTTTACTTATACCTTAATTTATCAGCCAAAATACTATCTGAGTTTCAGTCGGTTATATAAGATTGGAATTAACGAGCTTTCAAAAAACATATAAAAATGCGTTCAAATTACAAACATAACCGACTAACGTCGGGTGAATTACTCTCAAACGACCGGAGAGCGGTTAGCTTCGTCAGTAGCTAAGCACGGTTTAGTGAGGCTAGCTGCTAGCTTTAGCTTAATTGAAGGGGCGTAAGTGAGCGCAGCAGGGGGGGGGGGGCTGATGGGGTGGCAACAGTGGGGGAGGGGGAGTCAATTTCTAAGAACTGCCCTTCTCACCTTAAGCATAAGTCTCCAAAACAGATTCTGTGAATCGCCTACTTAAAGACTAGTGAGCTGAAAGGCTCTAAGAGCACTTAACGCCCGCTGGGCCTACTTGCTTATCCCGTTTTTGAGGACGAAAAGTCAATGCGTCAAACGAAAAAATGGTCAAGCGAAAAATCGCATTAAAAAGACCGACAGGACTGATATAATGGCTCAAAAAACTTGGTTTGAGAGCAATTAAATACGCCAAATAGATACGACGATAATTATAAATTGAGCTAAAAGAAACGAGAGAATTTTCGTAAAAAGCGGATTTTGCGCATTCATCAGAATTCAGAGCCCTCTTCACGTATCTGTTTCAATACATCAGGTTATCTAGCTCCTTTTCTTAAAGTAGTACAATATGTCAACATGTGTATTGTTACTTTTTACTGAGACAGCCAAAATAAAAAGTGCTTTTGATATATATTTTCTTTTGTATATATTGTTCATATACCATATTCTTTTGTTTTTTATATATGTATTTATCGCCAAGCTTTTCATTAACATAGCTGGCAGACTGCCAGAATATAGCCGGTATAGCTTTGTAGATCTGTAGTCTCAAAAAAAACAGTAAAAAAGACAGACCAAAAATTTGTCTTTCCACTGAAGGCTGATATGCTATGATATAAATTTTTGCTACCTCTTTTAGCTGCTCTCAAATAAACTTCATTTAAAGTGGCACATACCCATTTGACCTTATCTCTTTGAAATAAAGCAAATAAAAGTCAATTTCAAAGTTAGGAGGTCATTTTGAGAGTGAGGTATGTCAAATGTGACTAAAAATTTAATCAAGCGCATGAACACAAAAAACTCGCTTCACTAAGAGCCGAAAATGAGGTCATTCACGCAATTTAGTTGCTATTGCATAAACGCATGAACAAAAAGCAGATTTGAAGTGGTTGTGACGTAATAAGGTACGTACCAAAAACCGTGACGATGAAATAAAAAAACAGAGCCGGAAGAATTCCGGAAGTAATTCGAAGCGTCAAAACTTCACGAAGAACCGTTATTGCAGCTGAAGCCATTAACTTTTGTATTAGACCATTAACTCCTTACCTACCAAGGTCTAGTTCAAAAATTTGTTAAATTTAACTCACTGTCACCAAGAGCAATAAAGTGCAGCAAAATTTTATATTATTGAAAACGTTTGGTAGAAATAAAAAATCCTGAAATAATTAGGATGGTCAAAATACTGATAGGCTCAAAAAGCTGACAAGGCTATCAATTGCCATCAAATAAATCACGATTCTAGTTTCAAAAAGATTGCGAAAGAAAACGGCAGATAATAATCTTAAAAACTAAGTTAAACTTTTCAAAATCGAATGCTCAAATGAAGGAAACAAGAAACCGCTACAGTTAAATTTCTGATCACTGCAACTAAGACAAAAATAAAACAAACTTTTCCTTGTTGTATATATGCTGGACACTATGATTTCTTACTAATTCAAAAATTCGTCCTTCAAAGGCAAAAAATCGTTTTAATATAATACCAAGGCCGCAAAAAAATTGCTATGATTAGTGAGAAGTGGAAATTTTGGGAAAGGTTTTCTAGCAAACTCTCAGTACTGGCTTATGTTCAATGAAATTGATTGCAAAGCAAAGAAAAGATTTGTAAACTAAGGAACAGAAGAAAAAATCAATATAACGAATATAAATGTAGGTGCCAGGACAAATTTAGAATGATACAAACTAAAATGTGAGGAATATGAATACAATGTAAAAAACACCATAACAAACAGACTAACTCTTGCTTTTTGAAAGTTAAAAAACAAATTAAAAAATAAAGAAAAACAGGGACATTTCATTGTTCAGCTTCAGAGACAAAGAACTATCCTCAAGAACAGCACAAAATAAAGCAAAAACAAAATTCAAGCATCCGAAAAAATGAAAAATGTTGCAAAAAATGGTCAAAAAACTTTTAAGACTGCCTTTATGAAAAAAACTTTAACTCTTTTTCAAAATTAGCGCCTGAAAAGGATTGAAATTTCATTGAAACGAAACACTAAAGTCCCTGATTTTGCACGAAAGACTATTTCTGGTTTTTAAAACCAAAAAACAAACAAAAAACTGAGATAAAACAACTACCTAAATCGGATTAGCATAGGTACAATTTTATAGAGCAAAATTACATCGAGCTAGAAAGAGGCTCTGAATATATGAAATATCGAAAGGAAGTTGCCCTATCAACTAATTTTTGAAAAAAAAGACGGCTGAAATATCCAAAAAGGAAGAAATTGATAGAAAAAGCCAAAAATTAACTTTAAAAACTTAAAAATGTGTGCCAATTTCGAATTTGATACTCATTTTCAGGCTCTGCAAAACACTCTGGTATCTATTTCCGAGGTATCTATTCCATGCTATACATTTCAATATAGCATGGAATAAAAATTATATCCACAAAAAAAACCAGATTACAATAAAAAAAAACTGGGCCACTTAGACAAAAAAACGGTTATCTATATGTGCCATTCTGTCAAAAAAAACTTTTCAAAGTCAAAAAGTCATTCACTAAACGCAGCGCATGATCAAAACGGCTATTTTACTCACTTTCGCTTTTAGGACAAAACAGCGTCTGAGCGAATAGTACTTCCGGTAAAAAAAAACCCGAAGAAAAAGCAATACTCCTCTTCGAGTCTTAAAAAAACCAAGAGAAGGCCAATAATAGCCCCAGCTATCGCTGTGCGGCTATGAATAAAATTATGGATATTTATTCGCATTAGTACAGTAAGCTTCTTTTTTACTTTTTTACCTTCGCCCTCAAGCAGTTGAACCAATTCGCCCACTGAGTCGTCCACAGAAGCGACCTGTGCGAGGTAGTTCCTCCTGGTCGCATTCCAGACTCCTCCGAATCTGTTTATGAGTTCAGTGTCACATTGGGTTGGGTGGTGTACTGCTCTATGTGACAGGTAGATAAAGAAAGGGTTCGTCTCGTCTCGTAACTCTATCAGCTGGAACGACACATCTTTCAATTTAACTATTCGATTTCATCGTTATACGCTCAACTTAAAGCCATAATTCTTGTTCACCGAATCAAATAAACTACAAAAAACTTTTTTATTGCTTAGTTTCAGACAGAACAGGAAAATAGATTGGCATTGCAAAAATGCGACCTGCAAAACTAAATAAGGTGAAAAATAAAGTAAAATTGACTGAATGAAACAGTTGGTGACGTGAATATATGTTCGTTTTGCCTGCAAAAATTGACTTTCCCATTATAGCCCCCTATGAAATTTTGCATTTCCATTATGGTTGGGGGGGGGGGGGGGGCTATAGGTATAGGTTATCTGGCCACTAAGCTCGGGGCTATAATGGGAAAGACCCCAAAAATTGGTGCCTTGAATTGCATTTGGACGGAAATGTTGGTAATCTCTATAGCTGGTTACAACTAATTTAATGTTCCCCATGCCATGCTACAAGTTTCTGTTACATTAACTTAATTGTTTTAAGGTATCGCGTTGTTCGTATCTTTTGAAAGACGGTAAAAGTTTATAAATGCTCATTGATCTTGTTGTTGTTTAGAATTAAGACAGCAAAGGGTTTTTCGAACAATTTTCTCATAACTTACATCTGAGAGTTTGTGCCAATATTTGTGCAAATGATTCCACTTTTCGCATCACAATATCGGGGCTGAACAAAGATTGAAAATGTTTGAGCCATAAAAATATGCTTCAAAAAATACTTTCTATACGCCAAATACAGGTGAAACCCAAAGTACATCGAAAATTCAGCCCTAAATAATAAGCCACTTTTTGTTGCTTTGAATAATGAAAGAACTTAGACGCTCTTAGATGAAATGAGAGGTACGTAAAGAAAAAATTATAAGGTCTTTTCAAAGAATCTGCAACATTTTTCTTCTATTTATTAACAAAAAATTAAACATTATGACTATTTCTCATTTTCGCTTAAAATCTCGAGAAGTTCAAAACTTCATATAAATAACAAGAGTTTTTGTAGCACACCGGAGTATCTATTAGGTTTTCACATTGTTTTAACTCGAAAATTACCGGATCAGATAATGCTGTGCTAAAAGTAAAATATGTCATGTGCATATTGTTTCCAACTAGCGTACGTATTATATATACCGACCGACAAAAAATTCCATTCAAGGATGCATAGTTTGCGGGGGGGGGGGGGGGGGGTGATATGATAGCGTATTGGAAGGGGGAGATGACGTATCAGGAAATACCCTTTCTATGCGGGACTTTAATAGAAAATATTCAAATTGTGCATCAGAAGAGACTGGTGAACTAAATAATCATATCAGTAGACTTACATTCTTAGCGTGTTGTGTTAGCATGTCGGTGGTGTAGTTGCCAAATAGTCCCCAGATTGGCTGAGAGGTGTTGGATGCAGCAGTGTCCCAGTGCAGATCCAGTCCGAAGAAGTGGTCAGTGAAGCGTGAGTGGGTGTAGTAGTCAACTCCACTCTCATAGAAGCCAAAGAATGTGTCAAAGCCACGTTTGGTGGGCAAGTACTCATTTTTGTAGTATCCTAAACAGCTGTTTTCTCAGAGAGTACCCTACAAAAGTTTCTCGCCAGATCCAAAGTTGAAACGTATTCAGTTTTCTTCATTCGTCACAATATACGTCACTTGATACCTCTCAACTTGATGACGTAAGTCTACCAGCATAGACTGAAGGCAAACCAGCAGTGCTTGACTGAAGAATGCGGTCTAATTCTTCGATTACAATCGCTGTTTGAGGTTACAATCTGGTTTCACTTATAGTTGTCAAATGGATGCCCGTGATGCGGATTGTCCAGAATTTGGTCAATTTCCCTGTGTCTTTTGATCTTTTGAGGTCTGTTATACTTAATCGTATTGAATACTTTAGGATTCGCGTTGCGAATACTTGTGTTGAGATTACGATAGGAATTGCTAGGCGAATACACAACTACTTGTGCAATACGAATTCTGATTATTGGAAACGCGGCGCGAATCCGTTGTTAAGTCTAGCTTAAGATTATGAAGAGCGTTTGCAGAGTAACTTGAATTCAGATAACTAAATGAAATTATGATTACTTATGATAAACTAGTATGAACAAAATATGAAATAATTTAGTAGACTTACGGGAATATTAATATAGGTGAATAAATAGAAGTCATAACTTTTAGTTATAAAACGCATGATATAATTATAGATATAGAGGATAAATAATTTAGTACACATAGGAGTTTCGATATATAATAGGTATCCATACGTATAACATTTCCCTCGTGACAAAAAAAATTTTAATGTATTTACAATTTTTAGATCAACACAAAACATGTAACCGAGTTGGATGAACAAAACTGAACTCAAAGTTGTAGAAGTACTACGAATGTGAAATTTAAGAATAATTAACAATGAAAATTTTAGCATATGCGAGGCTTATACATCTAAGAACATTCAATTGCACATAAGCTGTGTGAGTTAATGCATATAAATTATCATCACTTGACGGATAATTACTGCACATAAAATTCTCAATGTTTAATAATTTTGGAATTGCAAAGCGAATACGCTTCAAAATTCTGAACATGGAAACTGCGTACATGAAATGAAATAAATTTAGCGCACATACAGTAATGAATGGATTCGCAGGGCAAATACTTGAATAAATGTAAAACTGACAATAGGAAAGCAAATGTTGTAAATTAAAGCGAAGTTAACATTAATTTTAGATTAAAAGTGGAAACAAGGTTAAATAAATGAATTGAGTTTTTGACAGTTTTGTTGAGTTTTTAACTTAAATCTCATTTTCTGCATCCCAAACAGATAGTTCTCTCTCTTGTTCATATTCATGGTATCGAACTCTTGAATCTGGTGGCGAAACTTGGCCGATTTGAATTTCCGGTCTTGGGGGAGATGGGATTCTTGAATGTTCCGCATTTTGAATCATGGCTACTACTGTATTTGTGGTTGCTGCCTCTTGCTTCTCTTTTTTCGATTTACGTTTTTTCTGTTTACCGGAACTGGTAGAAGTCAAGGAACTTGTAGGCGAAATATCCGCGTCCGTGAAACCGTAGAATTGGGGTCGATTTCGTTTTCGGGTTCCTTGTTGTTTTTGTGGTTCGGGATGTGTGTCTTGAGACTGTTGGTTTTGAGAGGAAGACGTTTGCGGAGCGGGTACTATTGATATTAATTGTTGTTCCTGAACTGTCGCGTTATCATTGTCGTTGATTGGAGCTGCATTTCGACGACGTTTGGGCTGTGGTTTTGTAGGTTTGCGTACAGTGAGGGCTCTAGACACGTTTGAATTGACTGAGGAAACAACTGAGGTGGTGTCTCGATGCCGATGTCGAATTTTGATTTCCCCTCGCTTTTGTTTTTTAATGTCGTTGCTGTGCTTGGCAATCTTTATTTCAGTTGTCTGTTCATAAGGCGCAGGACGCCTTTGTGCGTACGTCCAGAGATTTGTAGATCTGTCAGCCTTGGTGCCAAACTTTGCCAGATCACTATCTCTGACTTTGACTGGCGTTCGCCCCGGTTCATTAATTATGGTTGTCGTGGGGGAGGATTTAGTGACGAATGAGCCGGGTTTTAAAACTTCATAAAACCAGCAAGTTGTCGTATCGCCCTCTTTTTGTTTGGTATTTTTCTGGCCAGCTTCACACTTAATGATTTTTCTGTTCTCGGAATGGGGTTCGTGAGTTTGGGGTGGATTATGAACCGCGATTCCTTGTCGTCTGAGTCTCGGTACCGGAGGCCTGCGTCTTGTTGTGCTTTATTCATTGCCGTCTCAATTTCCAGATCGCTTCTCTCCGGATTGACCCATCCAGCATCATCGAGGTATTTGGCTACAGGAACTGTATCAGCATCTAAATAGTGATTAATAATTTTTTCATATGTTAAATTTAGACTTGATGGACATGTGCTAATATTACGCAACGGAGTATTCACCAGACGACCAAAATGAGCTTCGAATGGAGTTATCTGTGTTGTTTTCTGTCTTGTTATTCGTAAGTCAAAAACTATCTGTTTAATTGCTTTAGATGTAGAAAATGAATCTTTATTTTCAGTTTTCATACAGGATAACCGCCGTTTAATTGTCTGTACCATTCGCTCCACTAATGCAATTGCTCTATGGTCTCAGACTGGCGCGTCGAGAATGTTAATGTTATTTTCATTACAATAGTTTGTAACTTGTTTACCTACTAAACAAGTAGCTTGATCTAGACGGATTGTTCGCGGGATTCCATGAGTATAAGCATAATCGCGGAGAAATTTTACCACATTTGTCCCATTTGCATGTTCAAAAATTCGAGCTGTTGGATACTTTGAATAACTATCTATACATGACAGAAAGTAAATATCTTTATCTTTATCATTTGTTATCGGGCCCCCAAAGTCAATTTGAATTTCTTCATTTGGTTCTTGACAAGCCTTGTGAGGATACCATTTAGATTTTGGTATAATAGGTTTCAAATTCTTACCAATATCTGTACATGGACCGCAGTCTGATGCTTTGGCTAGAATCTCTCTATGCATATATGGCCACCATGCATACTGAGATAATGAAATCATGCCCCAACTACCAGGGTGGGTCATGTGTATGGATTCCAGTACCGCTTCCTTTATCGAATTGGGTATGGCCACGCGCTCATCCACACACAAACAACCGGACCTCACGTGAAGGTCCTTCCAGAACGAATATATATAGGGGCTAACTTCCTTACAGCGGTTCTCGTCATCTTGGAGGACACAATCTCTAATTTCTTTTAATACTGCGTCCTTACTTGTTAAGACGGCTAAGAAGGATTTTGTAAATAGTTGGTTTAAGTTGCTTTCAAAAATTTCCTCTTTGGACAATTCAATGTCTTGGATTTCGGGTGATGATGAAATTGGGGTGTGAATGTTAGGGCTTGTACTGGTTGTCGCTATAGGGGTTGATTGGGTGCGGAAAGTTACTTTGGGAGCAGTAGTAGGAGTTGGGGGGTTAGATTGAGGCACTTCTTTTGCGGACATTGTTATGTGGTTCACTTTATTTTCTGTTTTTGCGGCTGAATTACAATTAAATTTATTTGACTGGATTCGTGATGCGGATGCAGTAGTGTTTTTAATCAATTGATTTGCAAGGCAATTAAAGTTGGAAATGAATTCAGAATTGTAATTGTTTACTTGTGCTCGAGGAATGAGTGGATTAATTGAGGTATTTGAGTTATTCGTGCTAATTTTAGCAGGTTTGCAACTGTGGACGCGCGTCTTGTTTACTTGTTGGTTATAATTACTGGTTATGTGCCGATTTTGGAAAGGAATTTTATTCGCGTGACTAAATAAAGATGTAATTGCGTCGCGAATACGGGAAATTGTTGCTACCATGAATTCCTCGTCGTATTGATTGACACTTTTAGCGTTTTGATTTGGTTGACGCGAAATATAATCAACTAAGCCCATTTTGGTACCAGGAATATGTTCGATGTTAAAATCAAATGGTAACAAACGATCAATCCATCGTGTTAATCTACTGTTGTAGGATTTATTAGAACGGTGTGATTTTAGAACTGAAAGAAGTGCTCTGTGGTCTGTTAAAACTGTGAAAGTCTTCCCAAATAAATAATATTTAAAATATTCAATGGCCCACACCACCCCAAGTAATTCGAGTTCATTTATACTATAGCGTTCTTCGTTGCTATTAAGAAAACGAGACGCAAAAGCTACTGTTTTCCACCCTTCACAATCTAATTGTTCAAGCGCAGCGCCTAAACCTTGGCGAGATGCATCGCATTTGATTCGCGTTTCCAGTGTCGGATTAAAATGAGTGTTTTCCGTAGCATTTGCAATAACAGTTTTGATGTGTTCAAAATGTAATTGATGAGTTTCATTCCAAATAAATTTTTCGTTTTTCTTTAATAATGGCCGAAGAGGATGGCACATTTTGGCAAGATTGGGTATAAATTTGCTTAAGTGATGAACACTACCTAAGAATGATCGTAATTGTTTCAATGTTTTTGTAGCCTTGATTTCCGCAATTGCCGCTGTTTTAGATTCTATAGGTTTAACACCACTTTGTGAGAATGTGAAACCAAGCCAATTTATTTGATGTTTTGCGAAATGACATTTACTCAAATTAATTCGAAGGTTATCGGATTCGAGTTTTTGGAGACATTTGTACACGTATTTGAGGTGCGATTCCTTGGTACCTTTGCTAACTACAATTATGTCATCCAGAAAACAGTATGTGTTAGTTAGTCCAACCAATGTGTAATCCATTGCCTTTTGAAACTCAGCCGGCATATCCGTAAGGCCATAAAATCCCGTTTTAAAACGATATGTGCCAGTTGCATCGCCGCAAAAGATATTAAAATTGCAATGACGTGCGGTATCCGGATGCAGTTTTAATTGACTATAGGCATATTTTAGATCAATCGTTGAAAAGTAGACATTATCTCCTAGGTTTGAATTATTAATATGTTGTGAGATTGAATCGATAAGACTATCTATATTTGGCATTTGGTAATTGTTTTTGTGGATCGCTTTATTTAATATTTTTGAATCAAGAGCTAACTTTACAGATTTGTCCTTTTTGACCTTGATTACAATGGGAGAAATGTAGTTTTTATCCGAACACTCTTGTAATTTTTCGATGTGTCCTTGTTCAGAAAGTTTCTTTAGCTCAGCAGATACTTTGTCTAGTAAATTTATAGGAACACGACGGCCCTTTTGGTGGGATGGAGTATAGTGTTTGTGGAATTTTGAACGAACTGTATGTACTTTGGACTTACCAATTCTGGAGATTAGATCGGGATAATCAATAGCAATCTGTTTTTTGATTGGGCAATATTCTTGATCTAGCTGATTAATTGTTACATTGTTACTTGATTGATGTATTGAGAGTCCAAGAGCTGGAAACAGATCTCTACCCAATATAGAACGATGTCCGTCTGCCACTACTTGAATTTCTATTGGATTTGCGTACCAATTACTGCTTTGAATTGAAGTTTGAAGAATGCCCACCGTATGAATGGGTTCGTTTGAAAATGTTTTCAATTGTTTAGGATTCGCTTCGCGTATCCACTTCGATTTTGAATCATGGGAAATGATGGAGTTTGCCATGGATTCGTTTATTATTGTGCATACGCTGCCCGAATCCACCAAAACATTTGTTGATGTTTTACCAAGGATTACGGGGAGATTGATTGCATCCACTGAAGTTGTGGAATCTGTTGAAGATACTGCTGCTACACAATTATCTTCATCTGAAGAATAGTTTGATTCCAAATCAGGATCAAAATTAGCCGAAATCTGATTGACATCTTCATTTTGATCGTCCTTTTCTACGTTATTGACCCGCGGTTTAGGTTTTGGGTAGGAATTGGGATCTTTAGGCTTTCGGCAAACTTTTGCGAAGTGGTTCTCAATACCACAGTTATTGCATCTTTTTCCCCGAGCGGGACATTTATTTCGGTGGTCAGAGGTCCAATTGGATCCACAGAAATGACAGGTTGTTGGCTTTTTCCGTGCTGTTGTATTCATATTGGAGAAAGGGGTAGCATTTGCGATGCGCATCCGTTGTACTTGGTTAACAGTTGAATGGACTCGGTTTTACTTGCATTCATTTTTAATTGGTTGAGCGTACCCATCTCGATATTGATCGCTATTGCCAATGCTTTTTCCGGGTCTACTGTTTCTTTAAGGAGCTCCCTTTGAATGTCTTCATTTTTCATGTTTGCGATAAAGACGTCCCGGATGATTGTGTCTCCTTTATCTCCAAGGTCACAGTTTTCCGAAAGTTCTTTGAGATGTCCATAGAACTTCTCAATAGGTTCTCCCTTTTGCTGTTTTCGGGTGAGAGAGGTGTCTATCGAAGGTTATATTGTGGATCCGAATGAAGGTTGTATTGAGAATATCCCAAAGATCTTTCGTTGAAATTGTTTCAAGATTGATGGTCGAATTCTTTGAGTTGAATACGCGCCGACCTTCCATGCCTAAGCTCAAGTACATCAAAGAGGATGCTTTCCGATCACATAACTTCCACGGTTTATCACCGCAAAGTATACCAACTGCTGTAACTCGTTGACATTGATTCTTCCACGCTGTTTTTGCTTGTTCATTGCGGGTACGTCGGTCTCGCTCTGATTGTGCCGTCGGGTTGTCAACTGCATCTTCATATGCTGGTTCAGGAGGTAAGAGGACATGGTCTGGGGGGTCCAATAAGAGGAGATCCACTTCAATTCCTTCTCGGGCGAGAATTGCGAGTTTCAATTGTATTCTCCAAAACTCCCAGCGAATTGGGGGTTCTAGTGTTGCCTTTTCCCAAAAGGGTTGAATTCCAAGTGGGGATTTGCCGCTGTCCTTTGTCGCTGATTGCGCCATGTTATACTTAATCGTATTGAATACCTTAGGATTCGCGTTGCGAATACTTGTGTTGAGATTACGATAGGAATTGCTAGGCGAATACACAACTACTTGTGCAATACGAATTCTGATTATTGGAAACGCGGCGCGAATCCGTTGTTAAGTCTAGCTTAAGATTATGAAGAGCGTTTGCAGAGTAACTTGAATTCAGATAACTAAATGAAATTATGATTACTTATGATAAACTAGTATGAACAAAATATGAAATAATTTAGTAGACTTACGGGAATATTAATATAGGTGAATAAATAGAAGTCATAACTTTTAGTTATAAAACGCATGATATAATTATAGATATAGAGGATAAATAATTTAGTACACATAGGAGTTTCGATATATAATAGGTATCCATACGTATCACAAGGTCTTTGGCGTTTAGCCGGACATCTCGAAAAGAATATCCAAAAAGAATGCGCTTCTTGGAAGCGATTGGAAAGGTCTAGTCATGCAACCAACGTTATTCCAGTTAATCTTAATTAATTGATAAGTGGTAAAGTCAATAAGAGTGTTGAAATATCATTCATACTATTTTGGCGACCAAATTGGGACATTCAAAACTGGGTTCGTTCCCATTATACCCCCATCCCCACGAAAATATAGTCCCACATTATGTTATACCGAGTCGAAAACAAAACTCAATCTTGCAAGATCTTGCAAGACTAACTTTGTCTCGAAAGATTTTTGCTTAGCAGCAATTGCGAGTTCCACCTTGTGGATCTAATAAAACTGGGCTCACAAGATTCTTGAAAAACGCAGGTAAAAGTTTTTAAATGAGAGATTCTGCATTGCCTGAAAATACAAAGCCAGATTTTTCTTTACACTGCCAGATCTGAAAAGCCAAGTTTGTTTTTGAAGTTAAGTGACTCCTATTTAAATCAATACGATAATCCTATCCACATCTCAAACTGTTACATGGTTTTCAAACTTGAAAGACTCGCATTCTTTTCCCCGTTAATTTTCGGTAAAACCCTCGGCCTGGGTAAAGTTACATCTTGCTCACATCTCGGACAGCTATGCGGTTCGCGACGAATATTAGATTTTCTCATTGACTTCTCAGAGTCCCGAAGACTACACAAGCATTACTCTTGGGTTTTTGTAAA
>NC_134468.1:74735335-74775335 GCF_964194025.1 Convolutriloba macropyga | reverse complement strand
TGATGAGACCGAGATTTCAGAGCTCTGATTTTTTTTAGAGGAGCCAATTATTTAGGCCTTAAGAAAAACTATCATTTAATATCCGGTTTGCGCCTTTTCCCGCCAATTTTTGTATTGGTGGCGGAAAAGATTGGCAGAACTCTGTTCTCAATCTCCAAAAACAGTCTTAGTCCACTGTTTTAGATTTCCCTTATAGTCGCGGCAGGTGTTAACATTGCTGTATTAAAAAGACTGATCAATGCGTTTGATTTTTTAAAAAAAAAATTCTTCTTCCCTTTTTACAATATGAGTTTTTGATGACAAACTATTAAGGAAGTTTACGCTTTTGGTGAGAATAGAATTATCCAGATGTTTTGCAATAGGCATGCAAGAACTTCCGAGAAATCTTATCTTTTAAAATTAATTTCTTTAACTTGGCCTTTTCATATCTCTCAGAGTCTGCCTAAACACAAGGTATAAACGAGCGTAGTTCTGAAAACAAGCTCAAGTCTGATCACGGCAGTTTACTGCCTGGATAGATCTGATCTGGGTTGACTTTTGTCCGGATGATTCTGATGATTACTGACCCACTCAACTTGGGTGATCAACACTAAAATTACCTCGTCTCTTGATTTGAAATGATCAGTTCATTTTATTTTTTCAAGGATGGTTTAAAGAGTTTCTAATTTGAAGTCACTTTAAACAGAAGTTCCTTTTGTTTAACCAAAAATTTAGACCAAGCTATGATATCGTAAATGGCAGCGAAACGAAAGAAGCCTACCTTAGAGTTCTAGCATCACTCTATTTAGACCATGAGAACCAATCTCGTATAAGACGGAGTGTGCTTTTTTATTTTACGGAAACAGTGTCAACTAACAGTTGGCAATTCGTGTTCACAGTTCACAGGATCTATCCAAACGCATCTTTGTTTTTATGATCCACACCTACTAGAATCATTTCGGGACCGGTATTGATCAACTTTAACAACGAAATACAGGGAACATCTTGGCAATCTTGAGTACAAGAAAAGGTCGTGAAATTTAAAAATGATGACGGTGATTATTGTTTGAAAAAATACATCTTTTCAATGCATTTTGCAAACCAATTTCGAGGTCTAATCAGATGCACGTCCCTAGATCGTCGATGTTGGGTGTCTTTGTCTGAGTGGATCCATGGTATGAAACGTCATTGAAACCCATATCATCAACAAGGATAAATAAGACATTGGGCTTCCCATAAGAAGTCACTACAAGTTGTATCAGAATAAGTAACATCAAATTTGAACCGCATTGACTGATCTTCAGTTTAAACTCCATTTTGCAGCCAGTGACCATAAATTAAACTCTGACCATAAATATAGTAACAAAATTTATGTATGAAGATACAATGAGTGACAAATTGTCTCAAATAGAATATCAAACGTATCAGTGAAAGCAAATAAAATGATCAACTCTGGAGTGAATATCATCTAGATAAGGTATCAAATGAAATATTTATTTGTCCACGGATTGAGGCCAAATATCCACTCCAATTCCACCAAATATCCAGTCTAAAACCAGCAAGCTTGAATCCAGTTTCGGCTAGTTGTGTTTTGTTTCACTCAAAGTATTTTGGAGCTCGTTCCAAATTCAGTTTTGAAGCCTTTAGATGTAAAACTAAAATGTAAAAACAAACTTTTTCAAAGAGCGCTATTAGTTATAATGCGCAGAACGAAAAAGAAATGGAAAACTTGATGTTTAATAAAATACTACGTAAATAAGAAAAAAATTAGAAGCAGATGGCGTTGTTTTTATTCCTAACTTTGACTTAGGAACTATTAACTTCAAAAGTTTCTCTTCCAATGTGCCCTTTATGGCTGAACTAAAAGCAGTTAAAAGTTAAGAAGCCTTTCAGTTAAGTAGCCTATCAACGTCAAAACAGATCAAAAAATTATTATCTATGGGTCGGATAATTTTGATAAAAGTAAACCTTATAGTCGCATTTTAACCCAATTCATATGTTTTAACGTTCGACGTTCGTTTAACACTCACCTTGGGTTCAATCACAAAAATTGGATTGCAATCAGCTAAGCTACAGTCTTATATTCGATTAAAATTGCATGTTGATGAAATCAATTGCTCATCCGGATAAGATCTTGAAAGCACTAGGGTCTGATGACTCGCATGTAGGACTCTGAGCAGCAGAAGCGACCTTGCATAAAAGACGGACTCTTACGTTTATTGTTTTATAGAACAAAAGTGATACAAGCACTAGTCATTCTTATTCCCAGGCAACAATTAGTCACACTCGTGTCGGAGATGATGATCAGTCTTTGATAATCTACTAGATTGTTTTTGGAACTCGTATTCATGGACATGACTAAATCTTAAAGGAATTTGCGTTTAATGATGCACACACAAGACTCTAACCATTACGCAGATTTAGACCTTGACTTTTGAAAAAACTTTATAACTCTACATAGGGGGTCCAATATTAACTATAGTTGCTCGGCTCAGCACCAAGTTAAAGTCAAGGTAAAGTTTTTTTCAATGGTCCAGCTAAAGTACTTTCACAGCAAGTCAATGTAGATCACCGTCTTTTCATGGGTTGAGCAAAAGTGGTTCATAAATACGCTTGCGTTGAGCATGATCTCTTCATAAATCGAAGAAATCATTATTTTGGCATCATTATGATTACTTAATAGCATTTTTTCTCTAGATGCGCAAGAATCTCCGACCAATAACAGAGAAGAATTGCAAAAGGAAGTACAAAATAGGAACAATTTGAATTTTGAAATTCTACTTGCACTTCAATAATACATGTAACGTGGTCAACGAGCTTGAACCTTATATTTCTAGAACTTTCATTTCATAAAATTGTTGACATAAGCAGGCTATATTATTATATTAAAATTGAGTGGAACTAATTGGAACAGCTTTAGCAATCCTTACTTCATAAACAATGAGTTTAATTGCCTATTTTTTTTTAAAAAAAAATCATTTTGATTGCAGAAATTTAAAATTTAATGCATGCTCTTTGACTATCTATAAGCAATAGGAAATTCTTGAAATGCATGTAATATTTTAAGCTTGGCATATAACATTTAGGTCGAGCTAAAATCAAAGACAAAAACTTGGGCTGAGCTTAGGTCAAGCAGCGACAATTTGGGTCAAGTTTGCGTGGATCTGACCACTATTATCGAGTGTAAACTTTTTCAAGGAATATTTGAGCCATCGTGGTCTTTCATACCACTTTTGGGTCGAACATAGTCTCTGCAAAAGTCAATGCATAAATTTGCGTCGCGCAGATCACAGGCGTTTAGTGTCAAAAAATGAAAACAATACCGAATTTAATTTTTTTTAATCTTTGAGCAATCATTCATTCCTGTAAATTATAATATCCGATTGTAATTCTATGACTTAACTATAATTTCTTTGTCTTCTCTTGAAACGAGCACACCTAGTTTCCGCAAAGCAGGTTTGTTTCATTACTGAAACTGAACTCTGCTCATTCCTTCAACAAATACAATTCGAACAGAAACCAATACCAAGAACAAAAGAAAGACCTGTCTCGAGCAATTGAACTAATAGCAAACTGCTGCCTCTTTTTAAACACGTCGAATATGATTCAACCTCTGTTTTCTTATTAAATTCAAGATCAATGCCGCTTAATTGTTCTAAATTTTCCATGTAGAGCCTCAAAAATTCCGTTAGGCATTATTTGAATACATTCTACTTAGATCTTGTCTCTTTTTTCAGCGGTTTGTCTCTATGAGCTTTCCTATGAAACATTTAAAGAAATCAAGGTTTTCAGAAACACCTGATAGAAATTTCATAACAATCTGACACCTAAACTGAATTTTGATGATGATGTGGAACTAAAATTTGCATGAAAACAAACGTTAAGCACATTAATTTATGAACAATGATGAAGTCGTTCTAATTTTTGCACAAAAGTCAATTGCCATTCAGTTCTGTGCGGTACTAAGTTTGACAAATAAGAAAGGGAAATGGAGCTCAGTTTTGTACAAAAGTTCAGTGGTACTAGTATTGTGCATGCATTTTGCACGAAGGTGGATTGGGTTTAAAGTTTTAAAATGAAGGTGGCAATGAAATTTGAACTCCCATTTTTTTCTCTTAAATCAATTCTCGTTCTTGGAGCAAGGTAAATAAATGTTTTCGCGACAAATTTGCAACTTATTATACTCCGCTTAATTTGCCAATTTCCATTTTTGTTTGCGCAATATACATATGCTCAAGCAAGTAAAAAACAAGTGGGTTTATTTTTAGTTTGATCGTGGGTTTCGCATGACACAATTTTTCAAAAAATCGTTCAAGATCATATATGACTTGCGGAATTCCAATAATCTTAAAAGAATCAAACAAAGTTTGTTCAGATTTCGGGAAATACCAAAAACAACCAAAAAGTACTTTTTAAAATCAATGAATCAGATCATATTATATTTAATCGGTTACTTGCAACTTTCATCAATAATTTTCTTGGCTCTTTAATAAGTTTTTCGCTGGGGAAACTTCAAAGATCACTTACGATTTCTCTAATTTTAAGCAGGGATCATATTTGATTTCCTTGGTTCCTTGCAAAAGTTTGAGTAATACTAACTTAGGAGCAAATATGAAATCAAACTCATATTTGCACAAATGGAATATGTTGAACAATTCGTTCGTTTGTTCAACTAATAAGTCAATAAACTTTGATAAAGCACTTCAACTTTTCTCAACTTTACTTGAAGATAAAGTCTTATAACTTTCTTCATGTTTTTAGTACACTCTGCTTACTTCTTTGTCTCTCTTTTTTAACCAGTTCGTCTACATATGCCTTCTTGTGAAATAACTCATCAATTTCAAGGCTTGCAGTTGCTAATAAGGAAGTCCCAATAAAAATTTCGTAATGATAATACAGTTATCTGTATTTCTGATGATGAAGTGGTACTAATTATTGTACAAAGGTCAATTGCCACTCTGTTTTGTACAAAGATTGAGCGGTACTAAGTTTGGTAAAAAGAAAGCAAAAAAGAGCTCAGTTTTGTACAAATTTTTAGTGGAACTAATATTGTGCATGCATTTTGCACAAAAGTGGATTGGGGTTAAACTTTTTGAAATGAAGGTGGCAATAAATTTGAACTGGTAATAAAGATTGAATTCTGACAAAGATAAAATTGTATTATATTTTGCCGTCACTAATTTTTTCTTCTAAATCAATTCTCGGTCTTGCAGCAAGGTAAATAATTGTTTTCACGACAAATTTGCAACTTATTATACTTCGCTTAGTTTGTCAATTTCCATTTTTATTTGCTCAACTTACGTATGCTCAAGCAAGTAAATAGCAGTTGGATTTGTTATGGTTTTGATCCCGTGTTTCGCATCACAAAATTTTTGCGGACATCGTTCAAGGTCATATATGACTTGCGGGATTCCAGTAATCATGCAAGTTTGTCCAGATGTCAGGAAATACCAAAAACAACTGGAAAGTTCTTTTTAAAATGAATGGTTAAGATCATTTTTTATTTCTTTGGTTACATACAAATTTCATCAATAATTTACTTGGTTCTTTACAGAGCTGTTGAGTTTTTGTCTGTGGAGACCTTCAACGATCACTTACGATTTCTTTGATTTCATGCACGGATCATATATTTTCTTGATTCCATCCTTTCATGGATTGTACTATGAAGTACGTTATTATTTGTTTGACATCATATTAGATCCTTGTAGGATTACCGGGAAAAATTAATTCTATGGCCTTTCACTCGAGCATTTTAATACCGCAATAATTTTACTTGAGAAAAATCTGAGATGCTCTATAAGATCTGTTCGGGGATTGATTGTAATACGCCAGCTCGTTTGCTTCATGCTTGGAAAACAAAATATTCGATTTCTTATAATAGTATCTAGGAATGCCTCAAAGACCTCCAATTTCACTACCAAACTGGCAAGTCTTAGTGTTCTAAGATTTCCTTAGTATATATATATATATATATACATATATATATATATATATATATATATATATATATATATATATATATCAGTTTTTAATCTGTTAATAAATTTTTGAACTACAATAAATATTGTCGGTTCAAAATTGTACGTATACTGTTACAACCATAAATAATTTTTGCTTGTAATATACTGATCAGAATTGAAGTGTTTCTTTTTTGTCTTAGTGTGCACATGAAGAGTAATTAAAAATTTGATCAAAATTGATTCGACATAGACATGAGATTTGAATCCCGTTGGTTGTATCGGGTCCGATTAATCCAAATATCGTTCAAGCAATTTACTTACAATGTTCTGATCTACACTGATATGGGTATGTGAGTTGACATACTACAATCAGATAGCGCAGCAAAAGTTATGCTAAACGAGAAATATAACAAATGGTGCTCCCTGGGTCAAGGATTTGTCAATCGCTGACGTGAATAGAGCATGGAAGTATAATTTTACACAGCTTCAATAGTTTTCCTGCTAAAGAAGTAGAAAAATTAGAGTTTAGGGGTGTAAGATAAAGAAATAAAGGCACAAAAATAACCGAATCTTTCACGAGTCAACTGGCACATGTAAATAATGTGTCGTGTCGCTACTTCATAATTCAAGTAATTCTAAATATCGATTGTCGTTATCCAATTTACTGATGCCGTAAGGCGCAAAAAATTGCACACATAAGTTGTAGGCCTCGTTAATTGAGCACTGAAATTTATATCCTGGACCGTTTTTATAATCTGTGACCACATCGTTTCTAACTTGGCCGCGAAAAGCTTACATATACAATGCATTATCGTCAAAAACATATAGGTTTAAAAGACTACAAGACCAATAGTTTATCCATTACCAATAATTTATATATTATTACCATTCTACTTTCTGTCCATATTCAAATGCCATAAAAATTGTCTATGCTTAAATTATCTAGTTGAAACATATTTTCCAATACTCGTGGTGATAAATGGCGACAATTCAATTTAATATAAGAACAAAATAGTTATTCAAGATAGTGCTATAAAATTTCCCGGTCGAAAAAACTTTCCTTACACTTTAATGAAAAAATGCTTATTATAGTAATAGGATGTATTCAATTGCCCCTTTTGGTACCTAGTAGAGAATCTCCCCTTTTTGTGCTATACTTTACCACAATGTTACTTGGCTTACGATTTAGATGGCCGAATATCAATTGACGCGCACTTGCGAACCACTGTTCACGGCAATGCCTCTCATGCGATTTGGGATTTAAACCGGAAATCGCAAACCGGTTATTGCGGCGAAGCCGTGACGCGCGCAAAGCGCATCCGCCGGCAGGTGGAAATTCTTTTCGCTTTGCATTTCAATTCGGTTAATTGTCATATCATGACTTATTTTGTTCTATTCAGTTTAACATAGTAAGCGCATGACTGGGAAGTCGTAAGTAACCTCTGATTGGCTAACAAATTGCTCGCTTAAATTTTTTCCAAAAACAGCCCTTCTTTTGCAAAAGGGGGATTGTTGAAAAGATCATAGCAATAACAAAAAGATTCAAAAATAAGGATCTACATTTATTGTTCCACCGTTTGTTCAATTTTTGTTATATAAAAGTAGAAAAAAATCAGAAAAAACCTCATGGTTAACATTTTTGTCAACAAAAAGTAGTAATCAACAGAATAAAACACTTAATAAAACAGCATTAATGAATTCTAGCAAAGAATTGTGAATTTACTCTAACACTTTAAAAAATTCCAGCAACAAATTTTCGCTGCAAAAAATTTTCAGTTCAAATGAAAATTATGGCCCAACTTTCCGTTTGTTGCTAACTTTTTAGCAATCAAAGGTCCTCAATACTGCCTTCTATTTTTATCTATGTCACCCATAAGATGATTTAATAATATCATTTGACAACTTTTTCTGAATTTCTATTAAAACAAGTAGTGATTCATCAAAAACTTAATTAGTCGCAATTTTGTTTCGCAGTTCTCGCTACGGAACAGACTATCACAAATAGATGAAGTGTGCTGAAGAAATACTCACACAAAGAAAATAATGATTCTTTGGTTGGTGGTTGGAAGAAAAACGAAACTAAATTGTGAATTTATTTCAGTACATTTTATCGTTTTTTACTATTCTTCATTATAGGAGCCCCAGGAAAATGTGTTGTGCGATTAAACACCTCAAATATTAACACCAAATGTTTTGAAAATTCCAATAGAAACAATTGTTGATACTCAATAGAAGAAATTGTTGATATTTTTTCTCAAATTTAAAATTAAATAACAATGAAGAACAGTTTTATGCCGGAAACTTAATAAAAAACTTTCATTTCTACTTTTTATCTGCGTAAAAAGTTTTTTTTAATTTGTTCGTTTTCTGGAACCTGATAGAAAGGGACAAAAACTCAGGTTTTAATTATCAATCATTGTGGTATTTATTTCCAAGAAGCATTCTGTTTTTTTTTCATTTAAATGTTTTATACAATTTTGTTTACACCGTTTTAGGTGTGCTATGAGCTTATATTTTGTTGAAGTCTCTATCAATTAAAAAATTGATTTCTTGTCTTTGATTTCTGAGATAGATGTAAGAAAAATTTGTGAATTAAAAAAATTAGCGGAAAACTTCTAAAAAGCTGTAGAATCTGAGAGACTTTTGCGACGGTCATTATATACGGATCCCAAGTCTCTCGTTAAGATTTTTTGTGATAAGGAATTCACTTTTGTTGTTTCTGCAAAGCTAATTTTCTTCAATAAAACTTTGAAAAAAAAATGGGAAGAAACTAAAAAATAATTAAACCTGATCTTAGTGAGGCATCTAACGTGTTTATTTCGTTACTATTTTGTTTAGACGACTCATTCCTTTAAAAAAATGGAATATTTATGTGAGCCAAATTATCAGAGTTGTTAGCGTTCTGCGTTTTTTCTAGCACGAGTTCGCTTATCTGGAAAGTTTTTGCACAAAAAAATTTTGGATATAACCCTAAGAGTGGAAATTTTGATAATAACTTGATAATGATTTTGATAATGGAAATAATTTTTAATAATTGTATGCTAACATCAAGTTGAACTTTGATATATTTTTGAGTTACTTCAAGTCAAGTTTTTCTTTCGGAAGATTGCTACGGGATGAGACTTTTTTAACTAAGCTAAAAATGTGGCTAGACATATTTAAAATGAAATGAACATGAAATGTGAAAAAAAAAACAAAATGAACATGAAATGTGAAACAGTGAAAAAATCTGGGAAAAAACAACTTCATTTTAAGTTTTTTTTCAAGTTTTTTTACTGTTATTAAATATGAACAACAGTTGCATGCATAGAAATTATGATGTGCAAAACTCTGCTTAATTGACAGAAAATACGGAAAATATCACAAAGGTCAAATTCTTGCACTGCACCCATGGAAGAAGACTGAGTAGCGAAAAAGCGTTAGATCAAAACTTAAATCTTTTAATAAAAAACGAGGTTGGAATGCAATATTATTTGCAGTATATCCTCAGCCGCCTGGACAAAAAAAATACAAGTCTGCAAAAAATGGCGTTTCTAAGTGAAACGCAAATTTAGAAATTCTTCTAACAAAAATAAAAATTATTTTCAATAGGAAATGTGAGAAACCAAGATTTTACTCAAAATCTCCTGAAAACTTTGGAATTTCAAACATTTTTAGACTTCTGTTTTTTATTAGAAACAGTTTGCAATTTTCCAATAATCTACTTCAATAATTTTCTACAACAGTTTTTATGGGCCAATTTTCACCTTTATGATTCATCAAACAATTTCAATAGATTTTTATGAATAACATCAGTTACTGAAAAAAGCAGTTTTTCCAAATAAAAAATTAATTGGTTAAATGAATCGCTTTTTTTCCAGGCAGTGCTTCCTTTGGGGAAATGGACCAATTAGAACAAAAACAAATGTCAATCTAAGTCGGACAGACTTCAAAAAACTTTTTGAGCTAATCAACAGTAAGGATGAAGAGCGCGAAAAATTTATATTAATCTTATTTGTATGCGAAATATAAGAAAGGGCTTGACGTTGCTTGATAAATTTGTTGTTGTGTCCCCTCGAATTTGCATTTTTATGTTTTAGTTTAGTTTTGTTTGAAGAAACATTTTGTGGTTTTATCGCTGAAGGCAGAAAAACTATAGTTCAGGTATATTTCAGGTGCCTGCACACGTGAAATTCACCTGAACACGGAACCTGAACATCGAATTTACGTGAACCTTTTTAGAGTGTAAAAAGAACAATTTTTGCGTTTTATCAATTTTGAGTGTATTTGGCTAATATAATTGTCAAATCGCCCCTCACCCTCCCTCATAAAAATCAATGTATAGCAGGCTTTTTTGGGGTGATGGCAATAATGACACTTCTACAGAGGCACGAGAAGTTAAATTGAGCCATTTGAGTGCAATTTCTCAAAGTGAGAAGTTTTGTTCAGTCGTTTTGCGTTTAGTGTCTCAAATTAACATAAAATTATGCGTAGGGAACCTGTTTCATACAAAAATTGCATTAGGCAATAATTTCAAGTTGACATACAGTTTAAGTTAGTTATATCATTATGAAGATGCAACAACTCAAAATTGAACTTATGCTACAACTTTATGGCAACTTAATCGCTGGTTATGAACTGAATTCGGTTTCATCATAAGAGTAAGGGTCTCATTTCTCCCTCTCGAACACCGACTGGGGTTGCTGTAGATCAACAAGTTGGGGTCTGTCATTTTGGATGAATCTTCTGACCATGTACTGCAGAGGTCGTTCTGCCATTATGGCCTCTCTCTTACTCTGCAAATAATCGTCCTCGTGACCTCTCAGCCAATTGAGGTTGAGGTTCTGATCGTAGATGTGGTTGTTGTTATTGTTATTACTGTCGTCTGCTTTGGCGATTCGGTCCAGCAGGAATTCCGTATCGGGAGCTCGTTTGCCGAAACTTCCTAAAAAAGCGAGGAATTCTATCGACAAAGGTCAAATTTTCCACATAAGTTGCATGTATTCCAGCTCTACAATTTTTTAAACATGTTCCAAGGTTTTCAGTCATTTCATTCAAAACTATAAGAGGATTCAAAACTATAAGAGGATTCAAAACCTGACAGAATTAACATTCTTAACATAAATTTTGTAATAACCCAGCTTGAGGTATATCAAGCTAACATAGTCGCTACTTCATCAGAGCCTTTTGCCGGGGTTCTGGAGATAGTAGGTCCGAGTCCTCTAAGCTCTAATTCTTTAGCTGTATATGGAGTTAGCTAATATCACAGTTGGGTTGTTAAAATATTTTGAGAATGTTAATCACAAAAAACTTAGTTAGTTTTTTGATTTTATCAACTGACCTTATTATCACAAAAACGTAGCAGGCAGGCTGCAGGAATAGCTGCTGAACAGACTCGCTACAGTTAGTATATCAATATATCGTTCTCTATAACAACAGCTAGAGAACTGCATTGTCAATCTGATTGGAGTAACTTCACCAAAACTATCCAAAATGATACGTGACCTTCAAGAATCCCCGGCAAATTGTTTATGTCACTTTAGGGCTCCAAAATTGTTTCCTTGATTGGGTATCTGTTGACTCCGAACAAGGAATTAATGACAATATTTCAGGATAACTAAGAATGATCAATTGAAATAAATGATATCAAGCCAATTAAAGTAGTCAGAAAGAACATTTTATTGATAAAATTCTCAGAAAAAAAGAAATGAGCATTGGTCAAGCAAACCGTTTGGTTACTTCGGTGAAATGTGAAATTCACAGGAAACTTGAATGATGCACTCGAATTTTTTTCGCATGTCAAAGCTCTGTTCAAGCATAACATTAAAAAAGTTCAGAAATAGCATACAAGATTCAAGCTTCAAAACAATAACTTTATTTGTATTTTGTTTTTCCTAAAAACCTGACCCAAAATCTCAGGAAATAATTGTGAACACATTTGTGATTTTTTTTATTAAATCAATTTAGTTTTGCTTCTCTGCAATACTATTATCAACATAGGCAGCGAAGCATTTGAGATCAAAATTATTTTACATAGTGTGTTGCAGCTGTAATATTCATTTACTATTAAAGACCGATGCTTTTTCTGATCAAAAGAAATGCAAAAATTCAAGAAAAATTGAAGTGGAGGATGATCTATTGGTTGAAATATAACGACAAAGGATCTTCTTCAGCCAATTTGCCAGTTTTGGCCAGTTAATAGTTTTCATGCAAGAAAATAAGAATGGCATCAATGGGAAAGCAGTCACACCTAAATTTTTTCCAATGGATTTTTCACGTTTCCTAAACTTTGAGTTGTAATAGATGAGTACCAAAATTTAATTTGTTTGTATCGAGTAAAATGTGCGCTTTCTATCAAACAAATTGTGTTTATATCCGGCAAATTGTGATTCTTTTCAATTGTGTGGTTCTGCGATAAATAGTTGTTCATGATTCATTTTGCATGTTTTACATTGCTACGGATTGGAAAATTTCATGCAAATATTAATTGGCCAAAAACATTTGAACTTAAAAGATGACAATACACCATTTTACATTGTTTTGTGTCATGTTGAGTTTCGATGATTTTATTTTTAAACTAATATTGAGAGTTTTTCACCACTTTTCTTGAAATTTTAAATTCTCTTTAAACATTTTTGTTGACTTCGAATATCTTTGCTGCGAACGAACTGAAAAACAGTCTAAGTTAACCGACTCAGGTTCTTGCTGTGATAATGTTATTTATCGAGTCTTGTTGTCTTTTGTTAGAAATACAAAAAGAAAATCAAAGACGCAAGAGAAACCTTATATTATAATTTTAAGCAAATCCGTGTCGCAAATAGATAATTGTTCCGACCCACTTTAGTGGGGGATGAACTATATACTCAAATGGGTTTTTTTTGTTCAGACAATTTTGGCCGATCGATATAATCATCGTAGAGAGTTTTGAGTGGTATCATTAAAAAGCTCGATAGAATATGGAATTAAAAAGACTTTTTCAATTTTAGTTTTTTATAGGGAGTTATCGAGGTTTAAAGTTTTGTGAATATTTGATGTAATTCATCTGTTTTCATTCACATTTTAGGTATTTTTGACCTAATTTTCGTCAATTTTGCTAACATTTCTTCAAATTTTTTGCTATAGTGTTATTGATGTTATCTCTAAAGATAGAGGAGGTTTGCTGAATTCTTTGATCTGAGTTTTTTGGCTAGAATTTTAGAAAATTTTTTCAAAATTCGATTTTTTTTCGGGACCAAATTTATTTTTTTAGCATACTTATCTTAAATTTGCTGGACGTAGATAGCTTGAAACAGCGGCAATATTCTTTTTAAGCTGACAAACGAGCTAGTTCTACACCCACTGGCTTTGAGAGTCTTCTGGAATTCATAATTCGCCAGTTTTTTTGCAAATTAAAACTCGATAACTAAAAAAATGCATTTTTATTTTTGAAAAACTGAAAAATTTTGTTCAAAAATTGATCTATTTCGCAACCATTTGGAAAAAAGAGTATTTTGTAAGACGCCTAGTAACATCTGGGATGATCTTCATCTCGCCATGGATGCTCAGGAGAATGAATTTTTTATATTTTAATGAGGCGCGGCTTTTTTTTAAAATTTTTCGGCATGTAAAAGTTTTTTATGTAAACTTCTTTTACTTACAACAAATTCAAATCAGGGCTCAATGATTGACAGATACCATTCACAAACAATGAGGCCCAACGAGATTGTAACTTGGTTTGAGAATAAGCTCATAGTTTTTGTGGCTCTGACCAATTGTTTTCGTAAAAAAAATTTATCTTAACCTTGAATTTTACTTTCATTTGTTATCGTGTTTGCAGTTGAAAAACTTATTGTCCCCAGTCAAAGATCCAATCATTTCTTAGGTCATTTAAATCAAGCTAGACAATTCTTTCAGTTGTTATCTAATGTCTGTTTTGACATTGAATATAATTGTTTTAAGAAAATATCGGTTATTTTTTGAAATTTGCCAATATTTTTATCTTATTTCTCTCAACTTAGCGCACCAAAAAAAACCGATTTCGTTTGGGTTATAAATTAGTGTTTTCGATGGTCCTATGATCAACCAATTGTCTCCTTCTCTTTATACTACGCGTTTTCTTTCATTTTTTTTTATTTTTGAGCATAATTGTATATTTTATGAGTTCATTTTGTTTCCTTGTTAAATTATCATAATACTGACAAGACCAATTGAAAGAAAGCATAGTAGGGAAAACGCAAAAAAGCGTATCTGCATATGTTAATTGTTTTAGTTATATAGTTTCTGCTTTTTGGGCTGCGACACAGTTATCTCGCAAAATTTAAATGAATTTTTTTTTGTTTTTCCCCATTTTTGTCATTTTTTGGTGTATGCCATATAACCTGATAACAATAAGTCTCAACTGCTTTTCCAGGACATATAACACAACCTAGTTAAAGATTTCAGTTTATAGCTGTCTGTTTTAATGACTTTAAAACTGAAATAAGAAAATATATTTTTAAATGTATCCCTTTGCTTTCATTTACGTAGCCATGTAACTCGATCTCAATAACTAGAAGTGTCAAATACTTTTGTTGATCCATACATTTTTGCGCTTGGTTATACGTTGTGATCTATTGCTTCGATCATTAATTTCACAAAAAATTTTCGAGGTTTCTATACTGTTAAATTTTTGGGTTTCTCTTTTTGTCATCTCCTCGTAGTCGTCCTTTTATTAAGAAGGCTCGCTGATGTTAAAATGGAGAAAAAAGACAACTTACAGTTCTTGCAGGCGTCTTTTTATAATTATAGTGCCTTGAATAGTGTGATCTCGTAAAATCGTTTGAAGTATTGGCCTCTTTATATATTTGTTGTTATTTTGTGGGGTCGTGACTTAGTCTCATTATTAACAGGCCCAATTGGCTTCCTGAGGTATTGCAACTTAATTCATTGCTGTTTGTTGAAATTATAACCTGCTATGGTTTTTGAAAAAAAAATATTTGTTTTCAAAAAATATGTTTCGGTTTTTGAGCTTCGTCATTTTTATAAATAGTTTTTTGGTCAATTTGTAGCTTAGTCTCTGTAAAACGGGCCACAACCCGTTTTCAGTGAACTAAAATTTGATCTCTATAACAATTTTAGCTTCAAACATTTGTTTCTTGGCTTTGTTGCTACTGTTACTAAGAGATTTAGCAAAATAATTGAGATTTTTTTTACATTTTATAAGATTTTTTTTTATAATCTATAACAATGATTGTAGGTTCCATTGGCTTTGAAATTTTGCGCAATTGAACTTTTGATGATGACATGTCTAGGTTGCTTCCTACGGAGATAAAGGTTTACATTTTTGTTGGGATTTCAGTTAATATCTAATGACATAAATAACGGTAAAATTAATTGTTTTCAAAAATGGAAACGTATTTTTGAATTTCGCACCTTTTTGTTCTTTTTTGTCGACTTTTTAACCAGTCGCAGTGAGGACAGGTCTCATATTTTTCCTAATGAAGTATAGGTTAAATTGTTTTAATTAGGTTTTATCTGATGCGAGTTTGACTTTATGATTTTATTTATTATAGCCACCGAGTTTTGGTCCTAAATAGTGTTCGTTGTCTGATATTTTTTAATGTCCTTTCTAGTAGTCCTAATTTCAACGACGTTCATCGGCCCTCTAGGGTGGCATTATTGTATTCGGTTCTACTTTTTTCACCCCTATTCATTTAACCCCCTATCTTTTAACCTCGATTTATTCACCGCTCTATATTTTAACCCCTCTATCATTTCGCCCCTCTATCATTGCATCCCGCCAATTAGCAGTCGACTTTAAAGCATGTTTTGACATAATTAAGTGGATAAAATAATCCCAGTTTCGGTTCTGATAGTTTCATATCAAATACCACGGGCCACTGAGTCACGGCCATGGCCCGCGAGGCATGGTCAAATGATTATATTGCTAATTTAATAATCAGTATTTTAAAGAAAGATTAAAATCGGGGTAAAATGATAGAGGGGTTAAAGCATAGAGGGTTTAAATGATCGAGAGGTGAACAAATTGGGGTTAAAGGATAGGTGATTAAATGAATAGGGGTGAAAAAGCGGTACACGATTGTATTCCATTCGTTGTTTATTGTACGATATGTATGTTGTTGAAGGTTTTCTAACTCTTCATCATTTGGTAGCCAATTAACTCAGAAATGTGGATGAACGGGGTCGGAACCTTATGTGCGTACGCACATTACCGAGCCTCCTTGATGGTTTCGAGTTTTGTGCACCTAAAACTGATTATTAAAAAACAAATTTGAACCATTTGACATCAAACTAATCATTGCTTTAAAAAGATTGTTACCAGGCAATTAATTAATTTTCGAAAATTAGGAAGAGTAAAAAAAATTAAACAAAAGTCCGTATTTTTTTTTGAATGTTGCATCTATGAGATTACTGATATAGCACATCAACAATATAGAATTCCAATGATTTAGAATCCCAATTCAACAGATATATAAGACCTGTGTTAAAGAAAGAGCATATTGCTTATATTATTCCACAATCATAATGTTAGAGGATGTTGCAAGAAAACAGATAACATTCATAGAATCTAATAGTGAAGCGGTCAACATTGATAGTTAATAGAACTTAAAAATTTGCCATGTTCGTTGCCATATGCTGTTATTAACTAAGATGTTCGAAGTTTTCAGAATGTGTTGCAGAAATGCCCCTAAAACTATGAAGACAACTCATTGAAGGCTTTTGGAAAAACCACTATGTTTTATTTTTTTAATAGTCGCTGCTGAAAATTAATTAAATTCGCTTGATAAATAACGCAAAAATTTATTTCATTTTTTTAAGATTGATTCTAGTGGCCAAATCAGCAAAATTTACAAAACGCATCAGGTTGTATCATAATGCGTCTTTTCTGCAAGAAGAAATCTGTATAACGTATTGGATATCAATCAGAAAAGCTACACTTCCAGAATGTTTGCGAAAATTAATTTTTTTCGTGCAAAATTTCTTTTATAATTTTGTCTATAAGTCAACGAAAATAAAGGAAACAAAATGCCTGGACAGAAGATTTTTACGGGCGACGTTCTAAAAAGGAACAGAATAAAGAGGTCTAGTGAAAACAATCTATATAAAACAATTGAATCTCTTTTTTAGAAACATTGTTGTAATGTATTTAAAATATACCCCAGTTGCATGTCTAGTGACATTTATAGTTTATACATACAAAACGGTGGCCGCCGTATTGGCCGACAGGGTGTTTAGCCGACAACCAAAAAATGAGAAATTTAACCGACAATTTAAGTAAAATGAGCAATAAAGTTTATTCTGAAGCTTTGACTGGCCAATTTAAAACACTATTTCGTAAGCGGACAAATATAGCGCAGTTTTTTATCAACAAGTGTAATGAAGGTCTATCCGTGGTCGGACCGTATTCTACCGCATCTGGCCATGCCTCGCGGGTCATGGCCATGCCTCAGTGGCCCGTGGGACTTGATATGAATCTATCACAACCGAACAACTGATTTATGGACCAATTATGGATTTTTATTACCAATTATGATAAAACTGTCGGCTAAATTTCTCATTTTTTCCTTGTCGGCTAAACGCCCTGTCGGCCAATTTTCGTAGCACCATACAAAACTGAGGCCTCACAATTTGTCTTTTTGTTGCATTCTGGAAAGGGGCAAAAAAGAGCTCAGCAGGATTTTTTGAAAATTTATCTGTATTTTTAATTTTAGATTCCATTGATTCTGTCTCATTGTTTCATATCTTAAAACTTTTGTCCGCAGAAACATCCTTCAGAGAGGATTATATATAACTGCCTCTGATACTCGGATATCAGCTACATCCTTTCTTTTGCTGGTGGTCCGTTATATAAAATGTATTTTTATTATTTTTATTGAGTGTAATAGATAGAATGTATTTTTATTATTTTTATTAAGTGTAATATATGAAATGTATTTCAATGGCGATTAAGTGGAGACGACTTTATCAGGCAGAAATTTTTTTGAATATGAAGTGTTCCTTCGAAGGTCAATGTTACTTATTGCTCCAAAAAAGTTTTTCAATTTTGATGCTTTATTAAATTTTGAGATTATTTCTACATTTTTCCGGCAAAAAATGATATCGAATATAAGCGAAAGTTTACAGTCTATTTTTCAATGAATATTTTCCCGTTTCACATGCACCATATCTAAATTTTGAACATCTATAAACCATATTTTGACAGCCTGTGTATATTTTGACGGCAAGATCCATCTCGTGGCAACACAGGCCATTATCAGTGCAAAGTCAAAGTAAAGCATCATTTTTTCTATTAACGTTCAATTTTTCTTCAAATTTTACTTCTAAAGGAAAAGGATATGCATTGTTGGTCTATTTAATTCATTCGTTGAGCACTTAGAGCTAAATCTTTCACAAATATTTGTGGAAAAACGGTTCGCTTATGGTTCCTGAGTGCAATAACACAATTATGCAGTAAACTTCAATCCGGACTAACGGCGAGCAGTTTTTCCAGAAACTTTGGCGAAATATTTTGCTCTAAAGTGATTTTTTAAGCTTAACCGGTATGATATAGGCTGACTAACCTAGTGTATGTGAGCCCCCAAGCTGGTATGCGGTGACATTGGCCTGTCCCATAGAGGACAAAAGGGCGAATAGAAAGAGAGGAAGTAATAGAATCATCTGGGCTACTTTGGCACCCACCAGATCTCTGCAACTGCTTCTGGACTGCACTGGAAACAACGCTGCACCACCGGGTGAATGAGCCAGAGACACACAATTATATCTGTATCCCATTCTTACCATATATCTCTTACTCTTTCCAGCGATCAAAAGAAGATTTGAGCCAAAAATATGTCGAAATAGAGAGAGGTTTGATGAGATTTATCTTCGTTTATAAGGCTCAAGGCGGTCCTTTTACAATTAATTCGGTTCGGTTTGGTTGTATAAATGAGACAGAATCTGAAAGGCTTCCTTTTTTGTATCAGATGGCGCTGATCTGAAGGGTTTCTGAAATAGATAATAAAAAATATTGTAAATAAATTATAATAAGCTATAAACAGCTCTTCAAATGCTCATTTCATTCAATTTGTTCCCCACATTTTAGCATCTGATGCTCCAAATTTTTTTTTCTAAATTTGTCATACATATAATCGTCTTATCAATAACACATTCTCGAAAAAATCTTGCACCAACTCATAACTTTTTGCATTAAACTGAATGTAAATAAACTAATATAACCTAAAATTCATAAAATTTTATAACATAAAATTTTCGTAACCAAAGCGTGAACAATCCCGCAGCTCAGAAAAATGTGAACTCACCTTTAAATAAACAAAGTTATTTCACAGTTAATTCTGTGGATAATAAAAGTAGACTTATACTGGCAAATACAAAAAATATTTACGATAAAAATATAAACAAGCAGTACAAAATGAACAAGCTGCCAAAAATTGCAAGTGTAAAACGGGCAAAATGACGCCGGCCTTAATTGAATCGTAAGCCTTTGATCCGAAAAGAAATCGATAATCGCACAGACCGATTATTATGCTCCGTCGAGGATACGAAGGCTGGGTTTTTCCCACCAAAATAACCCAAATGTGGAATTTAGTCACGTCGTGTTACAAAAGTACACCGCCAATATAGCAAATATAACAGATCAGATACCCAGACTGTAATGTAAGTATGCACATCAAGTTATGAGATTTCGGAAATGTTTCCTCAGCCCTTGAACAAGATTTTTCATTGTATTACACTGTATATACACGATATGAAAAAACGAATGAGCAATTAAGTTTTACACTGAAAATGATTGTCGGCTAATAAGAGACGGGACCAAACATTACAGTGTGTATATAGAGGGGCTTGATTCTCATGACTCAGCGGGAAACTTATAAAGTGGCCCAAAAAAGTATCTGAGAAAGAGTTTTCTAGATAAACCCTTCAACGTGGCTGCAAACATATTCTCAAGTGAGGAACATGCAATTGTGTAAAAACAGACAAAAATTATCCAGAAATCCTTTTCAGGTTAATTGGAGACGTGAGGAGATTTATTTTTCATTCAATAAAAACTAACTCAGGCACATTACAATGATGATACACTACTATGGCATAGAATTGTACGCCATCTGTTATGTAAAACATACAAATTCATTTTTTGTATTTTATAGATTTTAAGAAACTAAGAGCTGATTTAACCATTAATTCACCTCAGCCTCTAATTTTTGGAAATTAGAATTCATTGCATTTTTTGCTATTTAAGGTAGCCAACTCTTTGAAAAAAGAAACAGAACCACATGCATTCTTAATTTAAAAAAATCGGTAAAAAACACCCAAAAATTACGGAATTATTATCGTGTAAAATTTCAGAAAAAATATCACAATCTTTATCATGTAAGATTTTATCATCTCGCCACAACAAGAATTCCGCTCTGTAAAAATTTGTATCGTCTAGCACCTGACAAATTTATCCTCTTGGGTCTTATGAATAAAAGCTCAAAAACTTTTACCGCTTCTCTCATAAGATCTTATGAGAGAAGCAGTACAGATGAGAACTGATATGATCCTTTTAGTTTTCTAATTTTCATAAAGAAACCACTTTGTTCAGAATAACTCTTATCTTATGAGGTTTTAGAAGACAAATATTTTGACACAAATAACAAGAATTTTCAAATGATTGATCTTCTTGGCAAAAATATTGTAAGACTTATAGCAAGAACCGAACTATTTTACCAATGGATGTTTAAATTTTCAAACACTTATTGCTCAGAGATGGAGCAAGTCCAATTTCTTCATTTACGCAGCTCAGATATCATAGTTTAAAGCCATAAAACTTTCGTTCTAAAGCTGCAGCAGCTCTAATAACAATCTACTAATAACATTCTTACGCACCATTTTGAGTACTATTTGGTCTACCCTCTTGCTTTAATTTCATGGGCGTTACACGATAAAAACCTTTTAATAAGGAGAAATTGTTTTAGCGTGAGATCTTAGAAGACAAGAATTTTATCGTGTGAGACACGATAAGTTTGAGTTATTATCTTAAAAAAACGTTCATAAAAATTTAATTTGTGTAGAATCCGATGAAATGTTTTATACAATACGTCGCCCCTTCCCACAAAATCGAGTATACGTAGTCGAATTTTATCGGGCATTATTGTGACTTATGTTTAAAGATTTGAGTTGTATGCGTGTTTCGAAACGAGTTACAGTACACTACTTTATTTCAAATTTGCATCAAAATTGGATTCATGTGAACTGACGTATCATAAAGCTTGTTTTTGGGTCTAGTGTGAAATTTGAGACAATAATTGGTCACTAATTTCCACATCATATGCCACTTGTTTCCACATTATAAACAAATCTTTCCAAGTGAAATTCGGACAATAGAGTTTTAGGCTAATTATTTTTCCAAAGTTTCGGAAACCGGTTACGTTTATCTCTGAATACTCGTGACAGAAAGTGACTTTTCCTCAGTTATTTTTACGTTTTTCTTAACTATTTTTTTATCGTTGAAAGTGGTATATGAATCGTGCAAACTGTGTCAGAATTTTTACCTTTCGGTTCCACAAAACAAAAAATTTATTGAAATTCGACTTTTCGGACCTTGGCCACGTAATGCAAAAGTGGCGTCAAAAAACAACAATTTAAAAAACTGCCGAAAAATTTCTTTTAAGAGTAATTTGCAGTTCGTTCAGGGTAAAAAAATGTCACAATTAGTAGGCGAAAAACAATGAGTAGAAAATATCAGATGAAATTTTTGCTGCATACTTTTCTGCAGGGCTGCGATTTGGGGCAGAAAAAACGGTTATGGCTGCCAAAGTTATTTTAAAAATGCAGAAATTTTGCCGTTTGGTTCCGTAAAAATTGCGAGCAAAATACAATCAAAAGCTGGTCAAAAGATTTGTTCCACTATGAGCGTTTCAAAGATTACTCTTAACTTTAATATTTGATAATGACCTTGCGGGATTTTTGTAGAAAAAGACTTTAGCATTCACCATTGGACATTTAAATAATTGACTCCTTTATCATAAAAATTTTGCTAAAAATGGATTACTGCAGAGTAAATAAATGTTAGCAACGTCAATTTTTGTAACAAACACAGCTTCTTCACTGATCAATAAGCAAATGGCATTTCAGTCCTATTTAATCCCAGATTCGGAGCAACGTTTAGCATTTAATCAAAATTTTGGGCGAACCAAATCTCTACATTGCCTTTTTCGAGATTTTTTGGGCACATTATCCAAACTGGGATGAATGTTTTTGTCTCGAATGAATTGCTACAAAGCATCATACACATTCACAAAAAAGCTACATCCAGAACAACTTTAATAGAGACAATTGCTTTCAAAGCATGATAGAAAATTGTTTTTTTTTTCAAATCTGCATTTTTCTTTAAAATTCAATTCAATTCACATAATAATTTCAATTTCAATTGACAATTTATTTCATTCCAGAAAAACTTCTGGTGTCGTTAATTTCATTTAAAAAACACGTTCCTCATTCCGATATTAAATTCATTCTGATGAAGTTGATTCGGGAAAGTACAAAAATTAACTTGACAAAATTCGGGAGATAAGAATCATAATCTTTCAGTTTTCAGTAAAATTTGTGAAAAAAACTACGAAAAGTTTGAATTGTTAAATTTTATGTGTTCTACAAATGAGGTAGAAAACGCGGTTTGGCGTCATATTTCTAAAAAACCGAATCGCAATTGCCTATTTGGGTTTCTCTGAAAATTTGTTGTCATAGAACTATCGCTAATGTTCAAATTGTAATTCTGTTAAATTCTTCTGATTTTTTATGGTATGACAGTGATCCTTCATAAGGCTTCCGTGGGGTTAAACTTTTCTGCCAACCTGGGATTTAACGAAAATTAGCAGTTTTTTTCAAAAATAGCCAAGGCAACTCTGACGTAACATGACGTAAAAATAGTAAAAAAAACTCGGGCGAAATTATCGAATTTTTCTAAAGCTTTGACCTTGCTGGTGCTAGGGAAAACTGCTTTCCTATTTTTTAGTCAAGATTCTGAAAAAATGCCACTCACAATCCTTTGTTTATTTTGAACAACAGCCAAGATGACTTAATTATAGTGTGAGAGTTCTGTCTCAGGTCAGTTCTGTTATTCCTGTCCATCCCTCAGTTACTTAAGATTTTATATATATATATATATATATATATATATATATATATATATTCATAGTAGTTTGTTTTCATTAATTTGTCACTTTGATTACTGTCGACTACTTCACTTCAGAAACATTTCTCAGCCCTAAGCAAATATTCAGAAAAGAGAATGTTTTGATTTTAGCATGCGCAGATATAACTGAATTTTGGCCATAACTGTTATTGCCAAAAATAGTAGAACTAAAAAAATTACCTTAAACAAAGTTAGAAAAATTGCGTTATAGTGGTATATAATGAACAATAAATTTGTGCTGCTAAATTGAGCACAACCTGTAGTAAACATGTAAGTCTCTCAATTTTATAACAATCATATTCGATGATAATTCGTCAATCGAATTTGGTAACATTTAAAAAGTTGTCTGCCACTGTTACGTGAAATGAGCAAAAATAGGTTCAGGTAACAGCTCCTTCATTGTCAAGATCTTCCGATATGAGGGGAGAACCGGAAATTACCGGTTAATGTGTCATTTGAAGCTTTACATTTCAAAAAATAGAACCTCAGTGTTTCGCATATATAGTTCGCGTAAATAACCTCAATATTTACCGCAAAGATTTTATTTTAATTACAAATAGGCAAGGAACAGAGGCGTTTTAATATGTTCAACTCGAAGAAGCTGAGGAGAAACATAAGCCACCGAGCCAACTTAAAATCTCTTGCGGAAACTTTCGTCTCTTCACATTTTTCATCACATTATAAAGCAGCAATTGTTTTTGGGGACTTTTGTAGACAGCCAGCAGAGACAATACATGCTCACATTTTCTCAATTGACGTCATATCTCTGACCACTAAAAATTGATATTTTAACCGTAAAGAACATTGACGGAATTTTGTCCCTCATTTTTACGGGATTACGTACAACTGTGCCGACGTAATACTATGCCGACGTTTAAGAGTGCCGCAAGTGAAACTTCCCGGGTTGACCAAACTTATTTACCATAAAACGGACCGTATATGGTCCATAAAAGTCCATACACAATTCCTTTTTATGATCTTGCCATGGTAACTAAGTTTCCATATATGGTCCGTTTTATGGAAAATAAATTTTCCAAGGAGAGCATTCTTTTTGGCTCCCATGGCAGTAAAAAATGAAACAGTGCACCCTACCATATATGACCCCTTTTATGATTTGTAAGTCTCCATATATGCTCGTATTATGGCAAGTAAGTTTCCATATATGGGTCGTTTTATGGTTAGTAAGTTTCCATATATGGTCCATCCGTTTATGGTTAATAAGTTTACATATATGGTCCGTTTAATGGTTTCAAAGTTTGATGAAAAGACATAAGAATTAAATATAGCTAAGTTCTGTCGGAAAAATCTCAAAGTCCAGTTAAAAACCCGATGTATTGAGACTTATCCAGGATGTTCTGCTTTTGTTGCCCTCCTCCTTTTTCAACCCGAGCTTGGGAATGGCAGTGGCAGAGTTATGAAAATAGCTATTGGAGAATTGAGCAGGCACTAGGTTAAAAAAACCAAGGCTAAATACTCTCTCCGTTTAATCGGCAAAATGTAATTTCCCCTCAAATCCAACTTTTTTTACAAAACACATTTAAGAGTGTCGAAAGAGTCTTTCTGTGAATTCAAGAGCGTCTAAAGTAAATTTAAAAAACTTTCAGGGTACACTGATCACATAATCGGTTTTGATAGGTTCTTATCAAGTCCCACGGGCTGCTGAGGCATGGCCATTGCTCGCATTTACAATTGTTTACTTAATATTTGTCTTTCCGCAGTTTTCTTTTACTAATAAACAATAAGTTTTATAAGATTGCCGAAATTGGTTCTCGATAGTGATTGGCCGATAATTTTTTGCGTCACTCCGTAAAATGACATGATTGGTTAAGAAATTTATCAAGATAAAAATTGAGTAAATTTTCGGAACTCTTATAATCGGCATAGTATTACTTCGGCATAGTTGTACGTCACTTTTTTACGGATAGCCAATTTCGGTTGTTCATTTAAATAAACAAAAAAGTAATTGCCAATTAAAACGAAATTAATTACCAATTACTTGAGATCCAATTTGTATACTTAATTGTTCATATGAGCCGGGATTAGGGCAGTCACAAAACTGCTGATTGTTTTCTTAATACGCAATTAGTTTTCCGAAGGACTAAATTTAAACAGTGACGTAAAATTTTGCCGACGTAATACTATGCAGATTATAAGAGTGCCAAATTTTATTTTATTTTTCACCCGATTAGTTTCTAAGCCAATCAAATTACTTTAACTGAAATGAGCGCAAAATTTCGGAACCAATGAAAATGAAGTTGGATTTTGGATTTTATTATTTATTAGGACAAGATAATTGGAGGGAGAAAAATATAAAAGAAAGAATGATAATTGCGGATCATGGCCGTGCCTCAGCGGCCCGTGGGACTTGTTATGATTCTATCACAGCCGACCACTGACGAGCGTGCCCTGGTTGCTTTGAAAAACAACATTTGGTTAGCATTTAGTTGATAATTAATTGGTAATAGCAGTTTCGGCACTTTTTAATCAATTTCAGTTTCGGCACTCTTAAATTGTCGGCATAGTATTACGTTGGCATAGTTGTACGTAATCATTGAAACTAATGACAAATTAGACTTTTTTTCATTCCGGCCTATATAACGAATCGTTAACGGTGACTTGTAAAAGAGGCGCAGTGAAAAAAGCCGATTGAAGGTGAGCCAAAAATTTATTTTAATTTTTAATCGATAATTTAAGATGAATTTTGCAGCCAAATAAATTGGCTTCTGAAATGGGTCTACCAAATTTTCAACCAATCATAACCGAGTATTTTAAGTTTTAATATTTTCTAGTAAAAGAAACTTAACGCGGATTAGTAAATAACTATCTTGAAATTATCGCGGGCCTTGGCCATGCCTCAGCTGCGTATGGGACTTGATATGAAACTATTACAACCAAAAATGGGACCAATTAACCCACTTAAGTACTTTTCTTGGTAATCAACTAACAATTTAGGGTAATTTAAGGAAACTTTTTGCTTTCGGCTGTTTTTAAATTAAGTCAGGTTTTGGCGCTTTCTAACGTCGGCTCTTTATAAAGTTGGCTCTCTTGCACGTATCCGTCGTTAACTAAGGTGGAAATTAGATGCACTACCCGAAGAATAAATTGATGGTGTGCAAAACTGACCACGTTAAGCGTGTAAAACAGTTACGAGCACATGTAACTGTTTTCAACGGTTGCTCGAAAGAGGCATCGTGTACAAATGTGAGGTAAATTTCCCCTTTCTAAGCAAATCTAAACTAGTTTTGCTCATAATACTTATATACATTCTTGAGCGAACTTAGTAGAAAAAAAGTGAGTTGATCAAGGTAATGCCAATTCACTGGATTCTTATTACGAAAATTATAAGTTAAAATATGAATCTGCAAGTCGTCTTCCTAATAACTGTTCCTGGAAGGGACTTCATTGCAATTAAACATTAATTAGGCTCTTTTCGTTTCCGTTTCATTCACATTTACTCTAATATTTTTTTAATCGAATTAAAATACTATCTGTACTGTGACAGAGTGACGGAGTGGTCAACAGCAACGACGAGCATGGAGATTGGTGACACAATGATATCCCTAATTTTAACTTCAAGCCAACACAGCCAAAAAACAGCGAAGAACGGTTGCTCGCAGAATCAATTTCTATGTTGCTCATTTTTATACTCTGTCCCACCAAGTTCAATTAATCGAACGTTTCAAAGGTCAAAGTTCAAATTTGAAACATGCAGATATCTAGCAAAACACTGTCCATTTGGATGCCCCGAGCTTTCCGAACGTTCGCTTGCGTTGCAACTTTATGGGACTTACTATACTCTGTCCCACAAATTTGAGATAATCGAACGTTCGAAAACCTCAAAAACGTGCAATTGAGCATCAATGTGGTCATTTGAATGCCAACGATTTTTTTTATTAAGCTTTCATTCATCAATTTTTTTCTACATATTTTAAATTTGAACTTTGACCTTTGAACTCTGTGGGACGCGCTATATGTCAACAATGAAAGGACCGACATCGCTAACATTCAACACATGATTGAACAGGCTCATTGTACAAATGCTTATTATAGACCAAAATACCACCATTAAATACCTTCCACAAAAACAGTTGGCTTATGAATTGCAACAAAAAGAGCGTTGAAACGAGATTTATAAAATTAATTTATAAAAAACGTACTACAAAGACGCAACAATATTCAAACAGGTCATATCTTTTCTTTACCAAAATTGATCTTCCGGACGACGGGTCCTATCAGTCATGCACTAGGCTAACTCATTCGCCAAGGTATTTCTGAGGCCAGAAGATATCTCTATTGCTCGATCTTGGAAATAAAATGAAAAATACGGCTTCAATAATTGAACATTTTATTGGATTGTTACAAACGTGGCCTTATTTCGAACCGTGCAGAGTGAATACGAAAACTAAGGAATCAGAATGGTTACCCGGTTGTAATCGAGGAACGTTTAACTGAGAAACAAGCCAAAATTGAACAATCTGAAAGAAACAAAGGACTTTCATACAAAGTTCAGATATCGCAGATCCTTGTCTCGGATGGAGGTTAATTTTAAGAAATTGATTCAGTTGGAGAGTTAGACGCATACGAACCTGTTTCCCATATTCCACCAACGAATATAAAAACAGAAAAACTGCTGTTATTCAACGACGTAGTTGGTCACCAAACGTTGGGTATCAAAGCAGGCCAGTGGATTTTAGAGCAGCAGCTGTTCATGGTCGAACATAGGTGGCAAAGGTGATTGATCAAAGGATTACACCGAATCATGATTCACTTTTAGCAGTAAAGTGAACAATAGATAAAAAGTTCTAGAAATCTTTGTTGGTTCTGACTGGAGTCGGCCACACAAGAGTAAGCTGGTTTTGGGTGAGGAAGGTCGGAAAACGAAAGCAATACTGCAATAAAATTTCAGTCGAGAGAAATCATATACGACCTATTAAACAGAACCTTGAGGAACTTCAATATTTTTCTTAATAATCTAGAGTCATCACCATCTGCAACCTATCATCGGAGACGTGGCTTTCGGATAATGAAGACCCGTGCTTTCATCATCTAAATGGTTACCAAAAATTATTACAAAAAAAAACAGAAAAACGAGGTGGTGGCGTATATTTTTTTTGAAGCAAAACATTATTCTAAAGAGAACAAATAATGCAATCTTGCATCAATGCATAGGAGTCGAAATAATTTTTGACGGTCAAACGTAGAATTTTTTTTGCTATAAATATTTCACCGCGACATAAAAAACCAAAAACCGCACGACCGAACATCCTCGCTAAGAATAAGTTATTAAAAACATAGCCGGCATATTGCCGGAATAGCTGCGAAAGAATAGCATTGCATGCCGTATAATATAGAGATAGAAACAGATACAGATATAAGTTGAAAAATCTATCCGCGCCGCTCAAAACAGCTATGTAAAAATCATTCAGCGATAAAATACTCAAACTTGTCAAAATTCATTGCGCAGAAACCTTTCCATTAAGGGCCTTTATTACACATATGCAAATGTGTTCTACGAGCGTCTAATCGTGGGGGCAAGAAACACAAGCAGCAGCAAGAGAAACAGTTGTTGAGCAGACTTGAGCGATGGAAATCAGGTGATTATGCTGCACTGTGGTACGAGGCGGCCTCAATGAAGCAGTCAAATAAAACTAGCAATGAGTCAATAGACGCCTTAGCAAGCCGCGCGAAATCTCTTTGTCTGCAGGGGCAGTTTGGGAGGGCAGCGAAAGTTCTGTCTTCTGACGGCGTCGCACCTGACAATGCTGCAACGTTGAATGAACTTAAAAAGCTCCACCCTAAGGAAAAGCAACCTGACCACCAATTTGATCAAGATGCTAACAAGAACGCATATCAATTTGACGAGGCATCAGTATTCTTCCAAATCGAGTCGTTCTCCAAATTTACTGCAGCTGGGCCGTCGAAAATGTATCCCGAGCATCTGCTGCATGCAGTAAACTGCGGTGCCCCTGATCAATCAAAGCGAGCAATCACTAGTTTAACAAAATTTGTCAACTTAGCTAGCAGGGGTCAGCTTCCCGAATTCATTGCTCCTATACTATGTAGTGCAACAATAACTGCATTGAAAAAATTAAAAGGTGGGGTCCGTCCTATCGCTGTTGGGGAAGTCATTCGTCGTCTTATTGCTAAATGCATAGCTCGTGAAGCGACTTCAGATGCTGCTGATCTTTTTAACACAAAACAATTGGGGGTAGCAGTCAAGGGTGGTGCTGAGGGCATAGTACATGCAACAAGAGTTTCCTTTGAAAAACTGCAAAGGTCAAAAGATTCCGGAATATTGCAGATTGATTTCAAAAAAGCCTTCAATTCGGTAAAAAGAAGCAAGGTTTTGGAAGCGGTCGCAAAATTCTTACCTAGTGTTGCCCCTTTTGCGACTTTTTGCTACTCACAACACAGTCATTTGCATTTTAACAACACATACTTAAGTAGCCAATCGGGAGTCCAACAAGGGGATCCTTTGGGGCCGCTTTTGTTTTCACTAGCTCTGTGGCCAATCATTAAAGAAATTGAAACAAAATTACCAAATCTAGTACAGCATAATTGGTATTTGGATGATGGCATCCTTGCTGGTACCCACCAACAACTTTGCACAGCATTGAATTTGTTGACAAATTTGGGTGAAGGATGCGGCTTAGAGCTCAGAATAGAAAAATGTGAGCTTTGGTCACCCGTTGATCTGAACGCTATAGATAACAGAATAAAAAGAAATAGCAAAGAAGGACTCGAGATCTTGGGCGCTGCCATCGGCAATCCCAGTTTTGTTGCTGCATGTTTGAGAAAAAGAGTCAACAAAATAGAAAAACTGCTCGACAACTTGGCGTACCTAGACGACCCACATTGTGTGCTTGGAATTCTTCGAAGCTGTCTTGGTGCCCCAAAGATGGTATATTCCCTGCGATGTAACACTCCATCTGACGAATCCTCTGTTATTTTGCAGGATTTTGACAAGCTTCAGAGAACAACATTTGAGAATATGTTAGGCACCCTTATAAGTGACAACGCTTGGAAGCAGGCTTGTCTACCAATAAGCAAAACTGGCGTTGGAATTAGACAAGCAATTGACCAATTGAAAGCGGCGTTTGTTGGGTCAGTATCGCAGGCAGACGCTTTAGTGGAACAAATAACCGGTGAGAAAATTACAGACAATCAAATTTTCAAAGAAACAGTGGAAGAACTGAAGAATCTAGAAATTAGCCAATATGCGCAACACAAGATTCAGGAGGCACTTGACGATGCTGCTTTTTCTGACCTTCTTGGTAATCAGACTTCAAATCGGGAGAAAGCTCGTTTGCTTTCACTAACGTTGCCTCAATCTGGTGCCTGGCTTTCCGCACCTCCAATCCCTAGTCTGGGCCTTCACCTTCAGCCAAATGAATTCAGAGCCGCATTGAAGTATCGGATTGGTGTTCCGTTATACATTGAGGAACAAAAGTGCCCTTACTGTCAAAACGGCAGACTGGACAAGCTGGGTGATCACGCTTTAAGCTGTCATGGTCGGGGGGATATGATATCGCGGCGGCACGATAGAGTGAGGGATAGGATATTTGCTACTTGCTCGACCGCAAACTTATCGCCCGTCTGCGAACAGAAAAATTTGATTCCAGATAATAACTCAAGGCCAGGAGACATATACTTGCCCAGCTGGCCAGCGGGACAACCATCTGCGTTAGACGTAACCATAACTTCCCCACTGCAGCCCAGTCTAATTTCAGATGCGGCGAGGAGGTGTGGTTTTGCTCTGACAAATGCTGAAGATAGGAAGTATGAACAATATGCCCAAAATGTGCCGAAATAGGTATCCAGTTTGTACCACTCGCGTTTGAATCTTTCGGGGGCTTCTCAGATTTGGTCCGAAAAACTTTGAAACGTATAGCCTTGCTTGCCGATAACCGAAACTTTCAACCAGCTGGTTTATCAGTTGCCTACAATCGATTATCTCAAGGAGTCTCAGTGACTTTAATGAGAGGTTCAGCCACAATGCTGATCGCCAGAGATCCCCTGTTATGAGACTCATTCCTGCGACAACACCTTCAGCCCCACAATAGTTAATTTACAGTATTGACTCACCCAATTTTAGTTGCCCAGTTATTGCTGTGCGCAAACTTGTTTGTCACCCAATGAGTGGGGACAATGCTCATTTCTTCTGTTCAACCCGATTGTGTGGGTTGATTTTAAAGAAATTTTGAAGACCCGATTGTGAGGGTTTCTGGGAACAAATAAAAGGCAAATACTCAAATGCGTGGGCGCCATGGTGATTTGTGGGCACAAGGTTGATCGCAAGAAAACTTTCTGAGAATTGACTGAACTTAGAAATGATTTAAACCATGATTTCCCTAACCAAGCACACCTTAAATTTATGATTATTGTGTCTTCTGTCAAAAAAAAAATATGTATGTAGAGTCCACTCAAAATGACATACATGTTTAGCATAGATGTTAGAAAATAAGCAACCTTACAACAGCTTACGATCAGATAATTCAATCCAACAAATTATTATTGCTGAAGTCGGCTGAGACACATGTCAGATCTACCACACGCACTGGTTTAAATCACTGTAATGTTAAATGAAATTAACCCGTGAAATTAGCAAACGTTAATCACTCGTACGGAATTTCATTGAAAAATGTAACGAAGGATATAAACACATGAGAGATAGGTCAAAACCCCGAGACAATTTTTGCAAATTTCTATTCACGTTGAAAACTGTACTCCAGAAAGCAGATTTTCACCAATTCATTGACTTAGATGAAGGACATCGTGTTATTAACACTGCTCTCATTATTTTTATACAGGGGAAAATCCTAAGAAAAAGTTGAAACGAAGAAAACCACGCAATCCAGGAATGATTTTACAGAGATAAGAGAAAAGTAAGGAAGAAAATTTTGTAAAATAAAAAAATGTATGGTTCAAAAACAATGTTTTTAAAAGTCATGGTGACTCGAGACGCTTGTTTGGTAAAAAGTAAAAACTACTAAGCTCTTAGTAAAACGAGGAAAAGGAATGATTTGTAGAACATTGCGATAATAAAATGACGGATCCAAATTAAATAGCAATTACTTCAATGACAACTTAAGTGTTTTTGGATATTCGAACATATCTATCGACTATGACTTGCAGCTTCCGGATGATCTAGTTGCCAAAAATACGTTCCATGCTCCGGTTTGTTGATTTTGAAATATTTCAATGTGTGGATGAGTTTAAAAATTCTGTCTCATTCGCACAGGATATACATTTCTAACATATTTTTGAAAAAAAAACGAGAACTTATTTCGGGGCCAAATGTAGTGATGTCCATGAATTGGTCTGTCGATTAAGAACGATATATATTGATAAGCCGTTTTAAAAATATCTGTTTTTTGAAAAGTCATTCACCAAAGAAACCCATTTTTTTAAAGCTTAACGTTTTATATTTTGGTATTTGAAACAATTTGCCTACATAATTAACTGTGAATTGCGTCAGAGCGGATCACCAAAAGTCTGTACTAATAATTTTCTCTATTTGAAAAAAAATGTTTGAAACAGTTGATCAAAAAATGCTGATTAAAAAATATGAGCATTATTGCGTTAGGGGCTGAGCACTCATTTGGGCTGAGAGTCACTTAGAAAAAAGAACTCCGTTTTAGTACCATTTTTCAGGGTTCTTTTCTTTTTGTTTCATTCAACTGATCAGCAGTTAGCATAATTTAATGATGTACCTTATCTATTTGTTGATTACACTAATATCCTTCTCTAGGACATAACGAGACTTATGGAAAAACAATAGGATGCTTCATTTTGCCTCGTTATGATATTGATTTGCAGAACTCAAGTTAAAATAAAATATTAGTGATTGTAAATTAAGGGGTTTTGTAATGAAAACTAATTTGGCTAAAAAAACTAAAAATGACTCAAAAATGGCTGAAACAAACTACCTTGTTGGCAAATTTGCAAATACCTTGATAGAAAAATAGACGATCAATTAACATTTGAATATCACATTAGCACATTAAGAACAGGTTTTCACAGCTATGCAGAATCCTACGTAAATTGCGTAACTGTCCGCAGAGAATTTTAATTCGATGCTATAATTCTCACATTTGACAACTTCTTCAAAGCGGCATTGTGGTACACGGAATATGAACGAAATTCAGTGTAGGTAATTTAATTTTGCTACAGAAAAAAACCTGCGCCTTATCTTTTTTCTAAAACCAAGTGATGCAACTCTTGATATGTTTCGATAACTTTGATATATAAACGGTCCTCGAATTATATATTGAGTGCCTATTGAAATTTACTTTAAAGGTATTGGAAACAAACATAAAACACGTTTTCTCAATGAATTGATCTCAACTAATACTGGAATACATCATGTAATAAGAAATTGCTCTGGTAATTATGCGCAACAAAAAGCATTAAGGAACAGCAGTTTGGATAAATCGCTACAAATCGCGCATCAAAACGTCAATTATCTACTGAAGAAAAAAAAAACAATTTTCTACCTGAAAATTTTAGAGCCCTTAGTAACTTATATATCCTTAAATTTTCTAAACGTGTTTTAAATATGTTTATGATGCAATGTGAGCTTCTGATTTCTGCGATTTTTCAACGAAGTAAAGGTCACAGAGCTGTAGGGCAAAAAATTGCCTGTTTTGTGTCATCTTTTATCTTTTGAGTTTCTGTTGAACCCTTTGTTGTATTTAACATTGCAGAAGTAAATTAATATTAACATTATTGTGGTATGATAAACGGATGAGAGACTCGTGTTTCTCTCGCACTAATATCACTTTCTTGAAGATTGCTAAAAAGGCAAAACTGTGAAGCTTGTGAACAATTCAACTTGTATAAATATATGAACATTGCAAAATATTAATGTTACAAATACACTTTAATTAATGAAAAAAATTAATCTTGAAAAATTCTAATTCTGATAAAATTCATGAGAACGCCATCCAACTTTGAATTGACAAGTAATTCAAGATTTTTCTTGTCTAGCGTTAGAAACGGCATATTCTACGGGGCTAAAAATACCAATGAATCACAAAATAATCTAAAATTTCGATAAAGATAATTGATTTTTCATTGAAAAATAATCAATCTCAAATAAAAATAAACGGGCTCATGTTTCCCATTGACTCCGATTTTGGCTTCATTTGGTCTTGTTGTTTCCTTTAGTTGAGAAGTCTCTTGAAAACCTGCCGTTAGACTACCGATAATTGAGAGTGGTTGAATTATGGTCCTTTTCTTGAGAAATGGCAAGCTCCATATTGTTCCCGCGGGTGTATTTTCATAAAATAAAACTTTTATTGGAGTTTTGTCCTTATTTAAGTATATTCCTAATTTATCAAATAGTATCACAATTTTCAGCTCAGTCGACGTTTTATTAAAACCCCTGTCACCTAACAGAACTTATAGAATGTTTTGCTTACTCTTTTATGGTTTTCATGAACATGACACTATAAATATTCTCAAAGCCTTTGAATTTAGTCTGTATGAGTTTCTTTTTGCGGTGTCATCTTTGAGTCTTAATTCCGAAAATCTTCAAAGTTTTTTTAAGTGTTGTATTGAAAAATATACAATGAACTTAGTTGCTATATAAAGATTAAAAAAGAGTTCGATTTCATATCTTTTATTACAAATGAAAATTTGGGTTTCGCCACTAATATTAGGTTGTCTACCTGTCTATTAGTCTCATTATTGACAGGCTCCACATGTATTATAATTAAACAAGATTGAAACTTTTCAGTGATTTAGATGTTCACCAGAGGGTTTTTGACTCAGATGCGGTTTACTTTTAATAAATTGTAAATTTTGGCGTTTGACGTCCCAGACTTATAAAGCAGGGTAATTCAGTCATGTATCATGATATTTTCATCATGATGTTTACAATTTCAAGGACTCTGGTCATGGCATTATATAGCATGTTCATAATGATTCCCATTTACTTTAAACGTGTCTTTCCCTGTGAAGCATGATTTTTAAACGTGTCTTTTCTTGTGAAGACTGATTTAAAAATGTGTCTTTCCCTGTGAGGCATGATTTCTAAAAGTGTCTCGGTCTATGAAGCATGATTTATAAACGTGTCCTTCACTGTGAAGCATGATTTATAAACGTGTCTAGGTCAGTGAAGAATGGATTATAAACGTGTGCGTAAGCTATAGTGCATACTATGAGTAATCCTCCTTTTGTCAGCTTTCTCGCCAATTTAATTGCGGCAAGTAACCACTTAAGCTTACTTCGGCTTGCAAAATGCTCACAAAATGAATTAAATGTAAACGTAAATTAAACAAATGAAATGCATGCCGAATTTGCATACCAACCGTACACAAAATGATATTTACACACACGGAGAATAAGGCAAAAAACTAAGGAAAGAATACAGATGAATGCAGGAATGAAATATAATGGTGTAAGTTTAATCAGTATTAGTTCAAATAATTCCAGTTAAAATTAGTTTAATTGTTCATATTTATAACTTCCTCTTTTACTTTCACTTTAGTTGGCGCACTTTCCCTTTAGTTGGCACACTTTCACTTTTGGCAAATTTTCACTTTTAGCACACTTTCACTTTCGCATCATCATAATTATTCTCATCATCTTTTCTCATCCACAATCGCTTGGCTGAATAGTTTGTCTGGTACCTCACGAGCAGTCGCCGATGCGTGCGTCAGTCGTCGCGACTATACCTGGCTGTTTGACAGTTTTGAACATGGCTTGAGGTGGCGCAAATGAAGCCTCCGATTTGATATTATCATTATTATACCATCTGAAATAAATCTAACGCGCCGAACGAACAGTTTTAGACAAAATGTTAGGAAAGAAGACAATAGCAAAAAATGGTTTTAAAAACATTGAAAAAATACACGCAACAAATAAACTGGGTTAAACATAATAACTAATCATAAAAGGCTCATCATTCTACCACTCCATTAAAAACTCAGCGAGAACTGAAAGGATCATAGCGGCCATTTGACGATGGCATTCGCCATTTCAGTCTAAATGAAAAGTTTGGTTATGAAAGTCTTCACGTTTTGTGAGCTTAATGCTCTTGTAGTGCTTTCCTAATCGGTCACTCAGAAAAATTTTTATGTTTGAAACGAATACTGGATTGAGATCCCTTCTTCTCATATTTCCCGCAAATTACGCTCCAGTTGGCCACATTGCGTCCAAAAAAAAGTACGAAATCTCCTAATCTATACTCAATAGATTCTTCGGCGACATCGTTATCGCCCACAATTTCGAACACATGAGTGAAATTTTTAAAAAAATCAACAAGTTCCAGGAGATGGGAACTCCGACTCCCCCCCCTTCAACGTCGTACTCAACCCTATAAGAAGATAAATTTCGTGAACAAAAAAAATAAGCCAAGGCATTATAAAAGAAACTCTTACCCGTACTCATGTAGATATTGGTCTGTTTTAAATGTTAAAAAGCGTCTCTTAAATTGGAATCATCAATGACCAGGAACGTCATCGGTAACACAAAATTTCCTGTCAAAAAAGGGAGGAAATTTTTAAGTCAAAATTTTCATTGAGACAAAATTAGTGAAAAATGAGTTTATTTTATTTTCAATTCAAATTTTCTATATGATGGAGCAAGAATTCGATTGAGACATTTTCATTGAGACATGTTTGTTTCGAATTAACAGGCTTTATTTACTTCGGTTTTCTTTCGCAGTTAACTGGCAGCGAGTTTTTTCAGTCGAAATGAGGAAGGGTGTCCAATGTAAAATTCTGATCTATGTCGTCGCAAACTTCGATAATAATTTTCAAACATAAGTTGAACTGTTGAAAAATAGCTGAACTGTTGAACTGTTTCAGTCAGATCAATTTACAGGAAAATCAGTCTAAAATGAAACTTGATTATAAAAACTGCAGCAAATACTTTTGTCGTAAAACTATATGACACAGAATCTATGTTAGAGGCATGTTAAATTAATAATGATGTGGTCAAATCGGAGGCTACAATTGTGCCACCTCAAGACTGATGTTTAAAACTGTCAAACAACCAGGTATAATCGAGACGACAGTTGACGCACGCATCGGCAACTGCTCGTGAGGTACCAGACAAACTATTCAGCCAAGCGATATTGGATGAGAATAGATGATGAAAATAAGTATCAACTGCTAGGCCAAGAAAATAACGGTTTAAGCTGCTGAATGCTTCTTGCTCTCTATCAACACCTAATATAACCTAGAGCCCGCCAGCCATGGTAATATCGGAAGCACGTTAGAGAAAAGAAGATCGCTTAATTCCATTAACGCGGTCCTCTCAAGGTACACTAAATCAGTTCTGCCTCACGGGTTCTCTACGTTATGTAGTCGCCGAATTGATGGTAAAAAGCGTTTTCACTCGTTTTCATTTTATACATTCTTCCCTATTTAATAATTTCTCTAGTAAAAAATAGCTTTTAGTAATAAAATGACCTCAAACCAAGCCCAGTCGTCATCTTTATCGTCCCCATTTATTTACAGTATAAGTTACCCCTGATATTCTAGTTTATTTGAGGACACGTAACGATTTATTCAACTGAATAGTGAGATTTTTGAAAATTTCTAATTACTTTGTAGTTATTCTGTGCAGACTGTTGTGAAAGCACAGACTACGCAGTCAGAAAACATTGTGAAACTGGAACGTACCGATTTGTAGTTTTATTTATTTCTTTCAACTCTTCTTTAAAGACCAGGACACATTTATAACTCGTGCTTCACGGATCAGGACGCGTTTATAACTCATGCTTCAAAGATCAGGACACGTTTATAAATCATGCTTCAAAGATCGAGACATGGTTATAAATCATGCTTCACCGAGAAAGACACTTATAAATCAGTCTTCACAGTGAAAGACACATTTATAAGTTAGTGTTCACAGAGAAAGACACGTTTGTAATTCTTTCTGTACAGATTACGTTTAGAATGTGGTTGTTCTACACAGTAGGATTTGCTACTTTTTTACTTCATTTGTACTGATTCAGTACTGAATGGCTCTGTGGGCAAACTCCGGAGTAATTGTTATTTTTTTGTGTCGATAAAGCAATTGTTTCAATCTCAATAATATCAGTCCTTATTGGCTCTATGATTTCACATTTTTTGTTCAATTAGTATTTTTTTGCACCTAGTAGCATCTTTTAGGTACAAAATAAGATCTTTTATTTTTTTTTGTCTCCGAACATACTTGAAATATCTTGAGCCCTGGTTATTTGTTTTTATACGTAGGCCCCTATGTTTTGTGCCGATTTATTGTATTTAATAATGGGGAATCAACTTTTGCCGTTTTCTATCAGAAAGAAATTAGTTTGATATTAGTTTGAAATGGTTGAAAAATTTGATATATAATTAGGTTTTACGTTAAATTTGAGACCGTTTGTTTTCAAAACCACTTTGAGTATCGCCATATGTCAATTTTTTTGTCGTCTTATTTGCTTCTATCTCATTATTTTCCTAGTGTTGTCTATTTTTGGTCCCAATACGCATTATGGACTCTGTCAACATTGTGGTTGATTTTAATTATTTTAACAATGTTAAATTTTTCGAAGAACAGCAGATTTTCAAATTTATCTTCCTTTTATATTCGTACATGTAGGCTCAAATGTTTTGTTGACAATCAGAGGCTCTTGTTTCCGTACCAAAAATGAAGGTCAATTCATTAAAAACTTCCAGCGCTCTTAATTCAGGACCTTTCAAGCTGTCTTGCTATTCTATTCTGCTTTCCCAATATGTGTTCTTGCTTAACGTATGTCATGATCACAAGATGACGTGGAATGAAAAGCCATTTTTCAAATTTATTCCTACAACTCAGTATGTGTGTGTTTGGTGTTAAGTTTTTCTGCTTTCTATATAAAATTTTTTTTGAAAATGGCGCGATATATTTTTTGAGCTTGCAAGAGTTACATCGCTCAGTGGTATGACTTCTGCACGCTTTGTTTAAAATGTCAAATTTTTGTTGACTTTTTTGTTTTCATTAAAGTAAATGTATGAGTAAATTTTGGCTCTTCAAATAAAGAGATTTCCCATTTAGTACTTTCCCGTTTCATTACTCATATTTTTTTTTCTGTGGACCAGTTATTTTCAAGCAACTTTTTTAGTCCGGTGTTTTGTTTTAATCAAAACTCTAGACGTTTTTTGTCATATTTGCATGGTTCGAGTTGAAAAAATTTAGCTGCATGTCAACAATGAACTGTATGAAATGGATAAAGAATTTCAAATACTGTTACACGTTTCGTAAACTTCTGCGACCCTAATTTTCAAAAACTGTGATTCAGTTCCGCGATTTTGTCGTTTTATTGTTTTGGTGGATTTCTTTTTTTATATCTTTTCGAAAATTTGGTGCAAAATTTTGAACAAGATTATTGTGCAATTCATGAATATGTTTTCTTTGATTTGTTTTTGATAACTTCAACGTCAATATTTTTGAAGTTCTTCCTTTTTCAATAAATAAAAAATTGTTTCAGTTCTTGCTTTGCTTTTTAATTTATTTTTTCGTATGTAGAGTAATTCGCTTTAATGACAATCAAGGGTTCTTTCTACCACAAAATTTTCAAAATTTTTGCTAATGAAATCCTCAGTCAATTAGCATTTTTGGGACTGAATTGTTCAGAAATTAAATTCAGATTATCATTTTTTGCTGTTTGGAAAAACTAGGCGATTATTTGTTAAAATTGTATTTTTTTGCTTGAGAAAACTTAATAGCTTGTTAAATTTTGTGAACCCGCCTTTAATATGTTTATAATTCGAATTTAGTTTTTGATTTCAGCGGTTTTTCAACGAAGAAAGGGTCACAGCGTTGTAGGGCAAAAAATTGCCTGTTTTGTAACATCTTTTCTCTTTTGAGTTTCTGCTGTACCCTTTGCTGTACTTAAAATTGAAGAAGAAACAAGGAGGCTCGTTAATGTGCGTTCACACATGATGTTCCGAACCGCTCTCATCTACATTTTTGA
>NC_134468.1:74725335-74730335 GCF_964194025.1 Convolutriloba macropyga | reverse complement strand
CAAAAAATTGTACGTACTCTAGACACCATTTATAAAAAAAAACGTTTGAGTAGCAAAAAAAATTTGAATATAAATAACTCAAAAAATCGAGGAACAATTCTTGTGAAAGGAAAACCGTTCTACTATGAACGTACAAATTTTTAAGAGATCTAATTTTTGCTTTTCCGTAGATGAATGCCAACTTTTAAGAAAACTATTTGAAAAAAAAGTAACGCATAATCATCTTTTCCTAATCAGAGTGACAAAAATATTCCAGCTACTTGAGAAACAATTTAATTGAATGCTTCACTGCTATTGTTTTCTGCAATTTTGGTCTCAAGTAAATAAAAATAAAGCTCGCGCAATATTGATTTCGGCTAATTGAAACAATTTTGCGCAAAAAGTAGTTACAAAAGATTTGTTTGCTGAAATGACAATTAGCCAAATAACATTGAAGTAAATTGGCTAATTTAATAAGGATAGCAAACAAAGGCTTAGGGAGTCTAGCCTCACTTCCACTGAGTGTGATGCAACATACTACAGAGGGCACCTTAAAATTAATTTCAGGATCCTAAAATTACTTTTAAATCACAAATTTCTGCCCTTAGAGATTAGTAAAGCCTTTGTCGATTAAAATGGCAACCTCGCGTTCAACACTGTATTGACACAAAGTCAAGTCAGTAACGAAAACGCAAAAATTGCGCGAGAAAAGGTATCAAGACCGAAATAATTGTAAAATAAGTTGATAGTAATTATAGGATAAAAAACGTCACACACTCTTTCAAGATTTTGATGCAGTTCCAAGAACCAAAACTGGTTATTCGAAGAACTTTTGCGCATGACATTTACATTACTGCTAAGAAAATCATCATGGTTTTCAATACTGTTACCACGGTAGTGCCACGACTAATTAATAAAATTCATACTTAATGAAGACACCTACAAGACTACAAGACACCTTATAAACGTTTGAATAGCCAGAAGTTAAATAATTTGAATAAATTAAGAAAAGTTACAATTGAATTTTAAAAAATTGAAGACAAATACAAATCAGAGCATAAAATTATTGGAACTGATGCAATTTCTGGAGATCAATATCTTCGAACTTTTGATGAACTTTTCGAAAACTATTTGAAAATGAAAGAAACAAAAAATGTATTTTTTATGCCACAGTGACAAAAAATATTCTACCTCGCTCAGAAAAAGGAGAAAATTTACCTTGAAAGCACTGCTGTTAACAACACTTTTCCTGTAATTTTTAAATAATCAAGAAATCTTATTAATGGTCAGCGGTAATTGACATTTGAATTGATGGATAGCATTAATGGACAGGTACTGTTAAGTAAATACTATGACATAATATAACAGTGTACACGTGTACACTGTTATATTATGTCATAGTACTTACTTAACAGTAATGAACTTCATCTGTGAATGTTTTTACAGAAAAGATACAATATAAATTCAAGTCATGGTCCCTAGATCCACTCAAAATGACTGATCAAAAACGGTAATTTCTAGTGGGAAAAACACTGGTAAGAAAAGTAAATTAGAAAAAGTAGCAGTTGACACAGCGCAGTATAACAAACGAATAGAAAACAATAAAACCGAAAATATCAATTTTTGTATATAATGGACAATGAGACTCGTTAATGTGCAGTGGCACATAATGTCCCAACACCGCACATCCACATTCGTGGCGTAGGTTTCTAACAAATGAAGGCAGAGATAGACTATCTTCAAAACATAAAGAATGTAGCTAAAATTTTGTTAGTTAAATTTTGATAGATTCATAAAAAAGACAGACGTGCATAAAAAAGGGTGAATACCAATGAAATCAAATTTCCTTGTTTCACTAGAGAAAACATTAGTACAAACATAACAAAACGACAGACACGAAGTCAACTCTAATGCATTCTCTCAATCAAATTAAAAAACATCGACTGTAAATTAAATTTTGCAGGCAGTAAAGTAGATCCAGAAATTAATTTCTCTTTGTCTCACTACATATCAAACATAACGCTTCTCAAAGTGACAACTACATTTTTTTATTAAACTTGCTTGGCCTCTATTTAATTTCGATTAGATTTCTACTTCTCAATTTAGAATTTTGGGTGCGAATAGATCTATAGGAGAAGTGCATGAAATGAAATTAGAGCGCACAAATTTAGACTGACTCTTGATTGATTCAAAAACCATTTTTAAGACTAAGTGACAGGACCAAAAAAATCTTTAAAAATATTCAAATATATAGATAAATTCTGAAATTAAGTTCTGACAACGTTATTAAAACTATTCGAGAGTAAAGGAAACTATTACTAAACGTCTATTGCACCTCTAAAGCGTCAAAAAATATCCAATAACAACACTAACCGACATCAAAACAGGAGAAAACAAAAATAGGAGGATACTCAAAAAATCACTTTGATTTTTTGAAAAGAAGTAGAATCTGAGTCCTAAAGACGTTGGATTTGAAATGAATTCAAAACTCCAACAACTCTACATCAGAGAGCATAGTAAGACTTGCCATTAATTGAAAAAAACAAGAAAACAAAAACAACCGAGAAAACAAGGTAAGATACCAAAAAATTACAGGTTTTTTATTCAACAAAAACCTAAAAACTTCAAAACTTTTAAGTCGTCAAGTCTTCAAATTATACATTTTTTTTTATAAAATAGGTAATTTGGAGAACAAGTGTTGGTTTTCAAATTTGCTTCGAACCAAAAGTACGAATACAACTCCAGAAAAATTTCCAACTAAGAAAGTTTGTGATGAATATTTAAGAAGCCAGCACATAGGAAAATAAATATTGTTAGAATAATACCAAAAAAACCATATAATCGGAAAAAAAACTGAACAATCGTAACCGAACATTCTTGTTGTCAATGTTTTTTAAGAAAATTGTAATATGAAAAATTTAACATAAATGAAGCTTCTTCCTCATTAAAAAAAGACAACGTCTTGAGCTCCGAAGGTTTGAAAATGAAAAAAAAAACAAATCCAGAAAACTTGAAAAATTGTAATATTGCGAGATTTCTCAATAATGTGTCTTCAAAAACAAAATCTGTCTAGCTAGTGTCTACAAAAAACTAACTTGTAAACTAAAAGAAATCTAGTGTGACATAAAAGATAAGTAAGCTTGCCCAGCGTGAAATCAAGACTCATTAAATAAAAATCTCTAATAAAAGAGGAAAAATTTAAAACTTAAAATGAAACCTATTGCTCACCGGCGCTTGTCAATTTATCCCGTTTTTAAACCTAAGAATCATGGAAAATTGTGTGACCACCTCATACAAAAAAAGAAAGAGCAGCAATACAATCCGAATTCTGGGTCTTGTAAAAAATGTGAGCACCTAGGTCAAAACATTTGAAAGGCTGACGGTGGCTATTCAAAATGATAACTTAGTTCGGCGAAAATTTAAAAAAAATCATTAAAAAGGTAGATAAATGTGAACCACCGACGCCACAAAATCACTGAAATATCGAATGTCCACATAAAATTTAAACTTCAATAACTTTTTGGAAAATAAGAAGTTCAAAAAAACTTTTTAATTTTGTACCGTATGCCTGACGACCTTTTTAGTGATACTACTCAAAACTCTCTACTTTAAATATATCTATTAGGTATCCCATTGACTTAGAGTTCAGTTCACGCCTGCCATAATATAATTATTTAGTGAAATGCCTTGTCTCATCATCTGTATTTATCATAACGCTGAATGTGATCAATGGGAATGTAAAAGTGCGGTACTTTGGAGTAATAAATAGGAGCCGATTTTGTGCTTATCGCCGCTGTTGTCAAACATCAATTTATCAGGAGGCCTAAGAAAATACAGAAGAAAACCCTGAGGTTTGAAACTATTCAACGGCCTGGAAATTATCTGGTGATATTCTGATATTCCAGAGAATGAACTTCTCGTTTTAAAAAAATTCTTTAGATAAGTTATTTACTAAGCATAGCAAACGACAACTCGTTCGAATTTTTAATGTTCTAATTTTTGATGTTGTTCTAAATCAAGGGTTTTGTTCAAACAAAAAACAAATTCGATGAGACATTCCAATCAATCGGCACTCGTTTACCAGGAATAACTGCAAAACTTTGTTTTTTAAGGTATAATTGGTGAAAAAATAAAAAAAATACAAACAGAACCATTTAAATGAAAAAAGCTAGCATTAGAAAAGCAATTAGTTTGCCAATGGAAAGGGAACAGAGCACTTGGAATACGAACTGTAAGATATAACTCCGACATTTATGTTAACAAGGACTAAAACATGGGAACTAAAAACTCACAATCGGGGAAACTTTTTTCAAGATTCAGTTCTTGGTCATAGTTTTGAAGAGTTCACAGCTTTCTTTCTAGTTTTGATGTACAAAATTTCCGAAAAATAGAGTCTTATCAAAAAAATATTATAGTCAAGTTGAAACTGAAGACAGATTGATATCTCCTTTGCATAAAATGGCAGATGACAATGAGAAGATGCGCGTGTATGCTTTTGTATAACCCTCTGAACATAAAAACTATGGTGAAATTCATATCGATACTGAAACCATTTCTGGTGTCGCTGAGCAAAGATTGACTCAAACGTTCTCCACCACTAGATTCAATCTAATTATAGAGTTTTCATAAGTAAAAATATAATTGAAAACACACAGTGGAATGAAAAACTGGCCTATCAAATCCCATCAGATTACTATTATTAATGGCAGAGCATCATTCGAAACTCATATCTCTAGCTTAAACCCAAAAAATACGCAAAACTGATAACAAAGAATTCTGCCAGAATTCTGAAAGCGCAGAAATTTTGACTTGTAGTGAACACGAAGAAGGTGGAGGGATGTGGCGATTTTCTCTCGAAAGAAAGCATTTTTAATAACCTTCAAAATGAACAGAAGGCAACCGCTATATTCGAAGAAAAAAGTTCTTCCATTAGCCTATGTTATTCATAATCCTGCATTGGCCATTGTAAGTTCTTTTTTGAAATTTAAACGAGGTAGATAGATAATAAGCTATTGGTCTAC